>NC_074668.1:49280308-49528040 GCF_029448725.1 Salvelinus fontinalis
CAAAATATTTTTGTCTAACTCTTTGGCTTAGTGGTCAAAATGATAGTTGTTTGGAATTGAATGAATCTGCTAACTTCTGACATGTTTTACAAAGACTTGAAAGACAGACGATGGGTTACGAAAATAGCTCTAGTTACAGATTGCTAGCCCCGATTTGAAATCCAATTTCGTTCTTGAAAAGCAGACAAGTAGGGGAAGATTTTATATAGCAGACATTATTTTCTTTAAAATGTTGCGAAAGTGGTCAAAATGATAGTTGTTTGGAATTGAATAAATCTGCTAACTTCTGACATGTTTTACAGAGGCTTGAAAGACAGACGATGGGTTTACGAAAATAGCTCTAGTTACAGATTGGTAGCCCCGATTTGAAATCCGACATCGTACTTGACAAGCAGACAAGTAGGGGAAGATTTTATATAGCAGACATTATTTTCTTTAAAATGTTGCGAAAGTGGTCAAAACAGCAGTTTTTTGGGAAAGTTTGAAAAAAACGTGGGAGCATTAGTAAAACTGCTTTAACGTAAGTTCCATACTGAATAAACTGTTTCCACATTTGACAAGCAAAAGGAGAGGAAGGATTTAATCCAAAATATTTTTGTCTAACTCTTTGGCTCAGTGGTCAAAATGATAGTTGTTTGGAATTGAATGAATCTGCTAACTTCTGACATGTTTTACAAAGGCTTGAAAGACAGACGATGGGTTACGAAAATAGCTCTAGTTACAGATTGGTAGCCCCGATTTGAAATCCGACTTCGTACTTGACAAGCAGACAAGTAGGGGAAGATTTTATATAGCAGACTATATTTTCTTTAAAATGTTGCGAAAGTGGTCAAAACAGCAGTTTTTTGGGAAAGTTTGAAAAAAACGTGGGAGCATTAGTAAAACTGCTTTAACGTAAGTTCCATACTGAATAAACTGTTTCCACATTTGACAAGCAAAAGGAGAGGAAGGATTTAATCCAAAATATTTTTGTCTAACTCTTTGGCTTAGTGGTCAAAATGATAGTTGTTTGGAATTGAATGAATCTGCTAACTTCTGACATGTTTTACAAAGACTTGAAAGACAGAGGATGGGTTACGAAAATAGCTCTAGTTACAGATTGCTAGCCCCGATTTGAAATCCAATTTCGTTCTTGAAAAGCAGACAAGTAGGGGAAGATTTTATATAGCAGACATTTTTTTCTTTAAAATGTTGCGAAAGTGGTCAAAATGATAGTTGTTTGGAATTGAATGAATCTGCTAACTTCTGACATGTTTTACAAAGACTTGAAAGACAGACGAGGGGTTACGAAAATAGCTCTAGTTACAGATTGGTAGCCCCGATTTGAAATCCAATTTCGTTCTTGAAAAGCAGACAAGTAGGGGAAGATTTTATATGGCAGACATTTTTTTCTTTCAAATGTTGCGAAAGGGGTCAAAACAGCAGTTGTTTGGGAAAGTTTGAAAAAAAAACGTGGTAGCTTTAGTAAAACTGCTGTAACGTAAGTTCCATACTGAATAAACTGTTTCCACATTTGACAAGCAAAAGGAGAGGAAGGATTTAATCCAAAATATTTTTGTCTAACTCTTTGGCTTAGTGGTCAAAATGATAGTTGTTTGGAATTGAATGAATCTGCTAACTTCTGACATGTTTTACAAAGACTTGAAAGACAGACGATGGGTTACGAAAATAGCTCTAGTTACAGATTGGTAGCCCCGATTTGAAATCCGACTTCGTACTTGACAAGCAGACAAGTAGGTGAAGATTTTATATAGAAGACATTTTTTTCTTTATAATGTTGCGAAAGGGGTCAAAACAGCAGTTGTTTGGGAAAGTTTTTAAAAAACGTGGTAGAATTAGTAAAACTGCTGTAACGTAAGTTCCATACTGAATAAACTGTTTCCACATTTGACAAGCAAAAGGAGAGGAAGGATTTAATCCAAAATATTTTTGACTAACTCTTTGGCTTAGTGGTCAAAATGATAGTTGTTTGGAATTGAATGAATCTGCTTACTTCTGACATGTTTTACAGAGGCTTGAAAGACAGACGATGGGTTTACGAAAATAGCTCTAGTTACAGATTGGTAGCCCCGATTTGAAATCCGACATCGTACTTGACAAGCAGACAAGTAGGGGAAGATTTTATATAGCAGACATTATTTTCTTTAAAATGTTGCGAAAGTGGTCAAAACAGCAGTTTTTTGGGAAAGTTTGAAAAAAACGTGGGAGCATTAGTAAAACTGCTGTAACGTAAGTTCCATACTGAATAAACTGTTTCCACATTTGACAAGCAAAAGGAGAGGAAGGATTTAATCCAAAATATTTTTGTCTAACTCTTTGGCTTAGTGGTCAAAATGATAGTTGTTTGGAATTGAATGAATCTGCTAACTTCTGACATGTTTTACAAAGACTTGAAAGACAGACGAGGGGTTACGAAAATAGCTCTAGTTACAGATTGGTAGCCCCGATTTGAAATCCAATTTCGTTCTTGAAAAGCAGACAAGTAGGGGAAGATTTTATATGGCAGACATTTTTTTCTTTCAAATGTTGCGAAAGGGGTCAAAACAGCAGTTGTTTGGGAAAGTTTGAAAAAAAAACGTGGTAGCTTTAGTAAAACTGCTGTAACGTAAGTTCCATACTGAATAAACTGTTTCCACATTTGACAAGCAAAAGGAGAGGAAGGATTTAATCCAAAATATTATTGTCTAACTCTTTGGCTTAGTGGTCAAAATGATAGTTGTTTGGAATTGAATGAATCTGCTAACTTCTGACATGTTTTACAAAGACTTGAAAGACAGACGATGGGTTACGAAAATAGCTCTAGTTACAGATTGGTAGCCCCGATTTGAAATCCGACTTCGTACTTGACAAGCAGACAAGTAGGTGAAGATTTTATATAGAAGACATTTTTTTCTTTATAATGTTGCGAAAGGGGTCAAAACAGCAGTTGTTTGGGAAAGTTTTTAAAAAACGTGGTAGAATTAATAAAACTGCTGTAACGTAAGTTCCATACTGAATAAACTGTTTCCACATTTGACAAGCAAAAGGAGAGGAAGGATTTAATCCAAAATATTTTTGACTAACTCTTTGGCTTAGTGGTCAAAATGATAGTTGTTTGGAATTGAATGAATCTGCTAACTTCTGACATGTTTTACAGAGGCTTGAAAGACAGACGATGGGTTTACAAAAATAGCTCTAGTTACAGATTGGTAGCCCCGATTTGAAATCCGACATCGTACTTGACAAGCAGACAAGTAGGGGAAGATTTTATATAGCAGACATTATTTTCTTTAAACTGTTGCGAAAGTGGTCAAAACAGCAGTTTTTTGGGAAAGTTTGAAAAAAACGTGGGAGCATTAGTAAAACTGCTGTAACGTAAGTTCCATACTGAATAAACTGTTTCCACATTTGACAAGCAAAAGGAGAGGAAGGATTTAATCCAAAATATTTTTGTCTAACTCTTTGGCTTAGTGGTCAAAATGATAGTTGTTTGGAATTGAATGAATCTGCTAACTTCTGACATGTTTTACAAAGACTTGAAAGACAGACGATGGGTTACGAAAATAGCTCTAGTTACAGATTGCTAGCCCCGATTTGAAATCCAATTTCGTTCTTGAAAAGCAGACAAGTAGGGGAAGATTTTATACGGCAGACATTTTTTTCTTTCAAATGTTGCGAAAGGGGTCAAAACAGCAGTTGTTTGGGAAAGTTTGAAAAAAAAACGTGGTAGCTTTAGTAAAACTGCTGTAACGTAAGTTCCATACTGAATAAACTGTTTCCACATTTGACAAGCAAAAGGAGAGGAAGGATTTAATCCAAAATATTTTTGTCTAACTCTTTGGCTTAGTGGTCAAAATGATAGTTGTTTGGAATTGAATGAATCTGCTAACTTCTGACATGTTTTACAGAGGCTTGAAAGACAGACGATGGGTTTACGAAAATAGCTCTAGTTACAGATTGGTAGCCCCGATTTGAAATCCGACATCGTACTTGACAAGCAGACAAGTAGGGGAAGATTTTATATAGCAGACATTATTTTCTTTAAAATGTTGCGAAAGTGGTCAAAACAGCAGTTTTTTGGGAAAGTTTGAAAAAAACGTGGGAGCATTAGTAAAACTGCTGTAACGTAAGTTCCATACTGAATAAACTGTTTCCACATTTGACAAGCAAAAGGAGAGGAAGGATTTAATCCAAAATATTTTTGTCTAACTCTTTGGCTTAGTGGTCAAAATGATAGTTGTTTGGAATTAAATGAATCTGCTAACTTCTGACATGTTTTACAGAGGCTTGAAAGACAGACGATGGGTTACAAAAATAGCTCTAGTTACAGATTGGTAGCCCCGATTTGAAATCCGACTTCGTACTTGAAAAGCAGACAAGTAGAGGAAGATTTTATATAGCAGACATTTTTTTCTTTAAAATGTTGTGAAAGTGGTCAAAACAGCAGTTTTTTGGGAAAGTTTGAAAAAAACGTGGTAGCATTAGTAAAACTGCTGTAACGTAAGTTCCATACTGAATAAACTGTTTCCACATTTGACAAGCAAAAGGAGAGGAAGGATTTAATCGAAAATATTTTTGTCTAACTCTTTGGTTTAGTGGTCAAAATGATAGTTGTTTGGAATTGAATGAATCTGCTAACTTCTGACATGTTTTACAAAGGCTTGAAAGACAGACGAAGGGTTACGAAAATAGCTCTAGTTACAGATTGGTAGCCCCGATTTGAAATCCGACGTCGTACTTGACAAGCAGACAAGTAGGGGAAGATTTTATATAGCAGACATTATTTTCTTTAAAATGTTGCGAATGTGGTCAAAACAGCAGTTTTTTGGGAAAGTTTTTAAAAAACGTGGTAGCATTAGTAAAACTGCTGTAACGTAAGTTCCATACTGAATAAACTGTTTCCAACATTTGACAAGCAAAAGTAGAGGAAGGATTTAATCCAAAATATTTTTGTCTAACTCTTTGGTTTAATGGTCAAAATGATAGTTGTTTGGAATTGAATGAATCTGCTAACTTCTGACATGTTTTACAAAGGCTTGAAAGACAGACGATGGGTTACGAAAATAGCTCTAGTTACAGATTGGTAGCCCCGATTTGAAATCCGACTTCGTACTTGACAAGCAGACAAGTAGGTGAAGATTTTATATAGAAGACATTTTTTTCTTTATAATGTTGCGAAACAGCAGTTGTTTGGGAAAGTTTTTAAAAAACGTGGTAGAATTAGTAAAACTGCTGTAACGTAAGTTCCATACTGAATAAACTGTTTCCACATTTGACAAGCAAAAGGAGAGGAAGGATTTAATCCAAAATATTTTTGACTAACTCTTTGGCTTAGTGGTCAAAATGATAGTTGTTTGGAATTGAATGAATCTGCTAACTTCTGACATGTTTTACAGAGGCTTGAAAGACAGACGATGGGTTTACGAAAATAGCTCTAGTTACAGATTGGTAGCCCCGATTTGAAATCCGACAACGTACTTGACAAGCAGACAAGTAGGGGAAGATTTTATATAGCAGACATTATTTTCTTTAAAATGTTGCGAAAGTGGTCAAAACAGCATTTTTTTTGGAAAGTTTGAAAAAAACGTGGTAGCATTAGTAAAACTGCTGTAACGTAAGTTCCATACTGAATAAACTGTTTCCACATTTGACAAGCAAAAGGAGAGGAAGGATTTAATCCAAAATATTTTTTTCTAACTCTTTGGTTTAGTGGTCAAAATGATAGTTGTTTGGAATTGAATGAATCTGCTAACTTCTGACATGTTTTACAAAGGCTTGAAAGACAGACGAAGGGTTACGAAAATAGCTCTAGTTACAGAATGGTAGCCCCGATTTGAAATCCGACGTCGTACTTGACAAGCAGACAAGTAGGGGAAGATTTTATTTAGCAGACATTATTTTCTTTAAAATGTTGCGAATGTGGTCAAAACAGCAGTTTTTTGGGAAAGTTTTTAAAAAACGTGGTAGCATTAGTAAAACTGCTGTAACGTAAGTTCCATACTGAATAAACTGTTTCCAACATTTGACAAGCAAAAGTAGAGGAAGGATTTAATCCAAAATATTTTTGTCTAACTCTTTGGTTTAATGGTCAAAATGATAGTTGTTTGGAATTGAATGAATCTGCTAACTTCTGACATGTTTTACAAAGGCTTGAAAGACAGACGATGGGTTACGAATATAGCTCTAGTTACAGATTGGTAGCCCCGATTTGAAATCCGACATCGTACTTGACAAGCAGACAAGTAGGTGAAGATTTTATATAGAATATTTTTTTTTCTTTATAATGTTGCGAAAGGGGTCAAAACAGCAGTTGTTTGGGAAAGTTTTTAAAAAACGTGGTAGAATTAGTAAAACTGCTGTAACGTAAGTTCCATACTGAATAAACTGTTTTCACATTTGACAAGCAAAAGGAGAGGAAGGATTTAATCCAAAATATTTTTGTCTAACTCTTTGGCTTAGTGGTCAAAATGATAGTTGTTTGGAATTGAATGAATCTGCTAACTTCTGACATGTTTTACAAAGGCTTGAAAGACAGACGATGGGTTACGAAAATAGCTCTAGTTACAGATTGGTAGCCCCGATTTGAAATCCGACTTCGTACTTGACAAGCAGACAAGTAGGGGAAGATTTTATATAGCAGACTATATTTTCTTTAAAATGTTGCGAAAGTGGTCAAAACAGCAGTTGTTGGGGAAAGTTTGAAATAAAACGTGGTAGCATTTGTAAAACTGCTGTAACGTAAGTTCCATACTGAATAAACTGTTTCCACATTTGACAAGCAAAAGGAGAGGAAGGATTTAATCCAAAATATTTTTGTCTAACTCTTTGGTTTAGTGGTCAAAATGATAGTTGTTTGGAATTGAATGAATCTGCTAACTTCTGACATGTTTTACAAAGGCTTGAAAGACAGACGAAGGGTTACGAAAATAGCTCTAGTTACAGAATGGTAGCCCCGATTTGAAATCCGACGTCGTACTTGACAAGCAGACAAGTAGGGGAAGATTTTATATAGCAGACATTATTTTCTTTAAAATGTTGCGAATGTGGTCAAAACAGCAGTTTTTTGGGAAAGTTTTTAAAAAACGTGGTAGCATTAGTAAAACTGCTGTAACGTAAGTTCCATACTGAATAAACTGTTTCCAACATTTGACAAGCAAAAGTAGAGGAAGGATTTAATCCAAAATATTTTTGTCTAACTCTTTGGTTTAACCTGTTGGGGATGGGGGCGCTGTTTAGACTATTTATGCTAATTTGGCTAATTTTTTAAACGGCTTCCCACAAAATCCTTGATCGTACAATATGCATATTATTATTATTATTGGATAGAAAACAGTCTATAGTTTCTATAGGAGTTGAAATTTTGTCTCTAAGTGGAACAGAGCCCATTCTACAGCAATTTCCCTGACATGGAGTCAGATTTGAGAAATGTTGGCCACTCTTCTGAAGTCAGTTAAAAGGGCACTGTCGTTGCTATGACTATACGGACACTTCTTACGTCTTCCCCTGGATGCCTTTACGTGATGACGATTCCAACGGGGTCGATTGCGCGTTCACAGGCCCTACAAATGAAAAAACCCTGAAGCTAGTCATTCTTTGGGAGCTGCGTCATGAGCCTAGAGGACACCGGCGCGCACCTGTTCCAAGCGTTAGTTTAGCCTGTTATATTTCTCCGGTCATCTTTTCACTCGTTATAGGAGTTAAAAACATCATAAGGTAGTTAATTTAAAGCGTTTTATAGCAATTTATATCCGTTTAGTGCGATTTTGGGACATTTATTTTTGCAACGATGTGAAAAGTTGGGCACGCTTTTCAGTTCATCCCGAACGCAGTTGACATTTCCACATGGCAAGAGGACAGCTTTCCACCAAAAGACGATTTCTCCCAAGAAAGGATCCTTTGCCCAAGATACTGATGGAAGAACAGCTCAAGGTAGGACATTTTTATTATGATAAATCGTGTTTCTGTCGAAACATTTTAGTGGCTTAGGACGCCATGTTTTTTGACGTAGCTTCGCTTGGCGCAAACTGTATTGAAAAGTAAGGATAAATTAAAAAATGTAATAACGCAATTGTATTAAGAATTAAATTGTCTATCAATCCCTGTCCACCCTATATTTTTTAGTCACGTTTATGAGTATTTATGTATAAGAGTAGATCACTGTCTAAGTGGCGCAAGGACTTTTTCTTTACCAGCTTGTCTACATTTCACATTGTCTAACCATGATTTTGGTGGCTAAATATAAACATTTTCGATCAAACTGTATATGCATGTTGTAATGTGATGTTACAGGAGTGTCATCGGAAGAATTCTGAGAAGGTTAGTGAAAAAATTAATATCTTTTGGCGATGTTGACTTTTATCGCTCACTTTGGCTAGAATCAATGCTGGGCTGCTAATTGCTATGTGCTAAGCTAATATAACGATTTATTGTGTTTTCGCTGTAAGACACTTAGAAAATCTGAAATATTGTCTGTATTCACAGGATCTGTGTCTTTCGATTCGTGTATGCTGTGTATTTTTACGAAATGTTTGATGATTAGTAGTTAGGTAAACACGTTGCTCATTGTAATTATTCTAGTCCATTTGTGACGGTGGGTGCAATTGTAAACTATGCCATCTACCTGAAATATGCACTTTTTTCTAACAAAACCTATCCCATACCATACATATGTTATCAGACTGTCATCTAATGAGTTTTTTTGTTGGTTAGGGGCTATAAATATCTTAGTTTAGCCGAATTGGTGATGGCTACTGGTGTTGGTGGACAAATAAAAGATGGTGGATTATGCTAATGTGTTTTTAGGTAATAGATGTACATCTTTACATATTGTGTCTTCCCTGTAAAACATTTTAAAAATCGGAAATGTTGACTGGATTCACAAGATCTGTGTCTTTCATTAGCTGTATTGGACTTTAATGTGTGAAAGTTAAATATTTTAAAAAAATATTTTTTTTGAATTTCGCGGCACTGGTTTTTCAGTGGGGGGGGGGGGGGGGGGTGCCGCTAGCGCCACGCTGATCCTAGACAGGTTAATGGTCAAAATGATAGTTGTTTGGAATTGAATGAATCTGCTAACTTCTGACATGTTTTACAAAGGCTTGAAAGACAGACGATGGGTTACGAAAATAGCTCTAGTTACAGATTGGTAGCCCCGATTTGAAATCCAACTTCGTACTTGACAAGCAGACAAGTAGGTGAAGATTTTATATAGAAGACATTTTTTTCTTTATAATGTTGCGAAAGGGGTCAAAACAGCAGTTGTTTGGGAAAGGTTTTAAAAAACGTGGTAGAATAAGTAAAACTGCTGTAACGTAAGTTCCATACTGAATAAACTGTTTCCACATTTGACAAGCAAAAGGAGAGGAAGGATTTAATCCAAAATATTTTTGTCTAACTCTTTGGCTTAGTGGTCAAAATGATAGTTGTTTGGAATTGAATGAATCTGCTAACTTCTGACATGTTTTACAAAGGCTTGAAAGACAGACGATGGGTTACGAAAATAGCTCTAGTTACAGATTGGTAGCCCCGATTTGAAATCCGACTTAGTACTTGACAAGCAGACAAGTAGGGGAAGATTTTATATAGCAGACTATATTTTCTTTAAAATGTTGCGAAAGTGGTCAAAACAGCAGTTGTTGGGGAAAGTTTGAAATAAAACGTGGGAGCATTAGTAAAACTGCTGCAACGTAAGTTCCATACTGAATAAACTGTTTCCACATTTGACAAGCAAAAGGAGAGGAAGGATTTAATCCAAAATATTTTTGTCTAACTCTTTGGTTTAATGGTCAAAATGATAGTTGTTTGGAATTGAATGAATCTGCTAACTTCTGACATGTTTTACAAAGGCTTGAAAGACAGACGATGGGTTACGAAAATAGCTCTAGTTACAGATTGGTAGCCCCGATTTGAAATCCGACTTCGTACTTGACAAGCAGACAAGTAGGGGAAGATTTTACATAGCAGACATTTTTTTCTTTATAATGTTGCGAAAGGGGTCAAAACAGCAGTTGTTTGGGAAAGTTTTTAAAAAACGTGTTAGAATTAGTAAAACTGCTGTAACGTAAGTTCCACACTGAATAAACTGTTTCCACATTTGACAAGCAAAAGGAGAGGAAGGATTTAATCCAAAATATTTTTGACTAACTCTTTGGCTTAGTGGTCAAAATGATAGTTGTTTGGAATTGAATGAATCTGCTAACTTCTGACATGTTTTACAAAGGCTTGAAAGACAGACGAAGGGTTACGAAAATAGCTCTAGTTACAGATTGGTAGCCCCGATTTGAAATCCGACGTCGTACTTGACAAGCAGACAAGTAGGGGAAGATTTTACATAGCAGACATTTTTTTCTTTATAATGTTGCGAAAGGGGTCAAAACAGCAGTTTTTTGGGAAAGTTTTTAAAAAACGTGGTAGAATTAGTAAAACTGCTGTAACGTAAGTTCCATACTGAATAAACTGTTTCCACATTTGACAAGCAAAAGGAGAGGAAGGATTTAATCCAAAATATTTTTGACTATCTCTTTGGCTTAGTGGTCAAAATGATAGTTGTTTGGAATTGAATGAATCTGCTAACTTCTGACATGTTTTACAGAGGCTTGAAAGACAGACGATGGGTTTACGAAAATAGCTCTAGTTACAGATTGGTAGCCCCGATTTGAAATCCGACATCGTACTTGACAAGCAGACAAGTAGGGGAAGATTTTATATAGCGGACATTATTTTCTTTAAAATGTTGCGAAAGTGGTCAAAACAGCAGTTTTTTGGGAAAGTTTGAAAAAAACGTGGGAGCATTAGTAAAACTGCTGTAACGTAAGTTCCATACTGAATAAACTGTTTCCACATTTGACAAGCAAAAGGAGAGGAAGGATTTAATCCAAAATATTTTTGTCTAACTCTTTGGCTTAGTGGTCAAAATGATAGTTGTTTGGAATTGAATGAATCTGCTAACTTCTGACATGTTTTACAAAGACTTGAAAGACAGACGATGGGTTACGAAAATAGCTCTAGTTACAGATTGGTAGCCCCGATTTGAAATCCGACTTAGTACTTGACAAGCAGACAAGTAGGGGAAGATTTTATATAGCAGACTATATTTTCTTTAAAATGTTGCGAAAGGGGTCAAAACAGCAGTTGTTTGGGAAAGTTTTTAAAAAACGTGTTAGAATTAGTAAAACTGCTGTAACGTAAGTTCCATACTGAATAAACTGTTTCCACATTTGACAAGCAAAAGGAGAGGAAGGATTTAATCCAAAATATTTTTGTCTAACTCTTTGGCTTAGTGGTCAAAATGATAGTTGTTTGGAATTGAATGAATCTGCTAACTTCTGACATGTTTTACAAAGGCTTGAAAGACAGACGATGGGTTACGAAAATAGCTCTAGTTACAGATTGGTAGCCCCGATTTGAAATCCGACTTCGTACTTGACAAGCAGACAAGTAGGTGAAGATTTTATATAGAAGACATTTTTTTCTTTATAATGTTGCGAAAGGGGTCAAAACAGCAGTTGTTTGGGAAAGTTTGAAAAAAACGTGGGAGCATTTTTAAAACTGCTGTAACGTAAGTTCCATACTGAATAAACTGTTTCCACATTTGACAAGCAAAAGGAGAGGAAGGATTTAATCCAAAATATTTTTGTCTAACTCTTTGGTTTAGTGGTCAAAATGATAGTTGTTTGGAATTAAATGAATCTGCTAACTTCTGACATGTTTTACAGAGGCTTGAAAGACAGACGATGGGTTACAAAAATAGCTCTAGTTACAGATTGGTAGCCCCGATTTGAAATCCGACTTCGTACTTGAAAAGCAGACAAGTAGAGGAAGATTTTATATAGCAGACATTTTTTTCTTTAAAATGTTGTGAAAGTGGTCAAAACAGCAGTTTTTTGGGAAAGTTTGAAAAAAACGTGGTAGCATTAGTAAAACTGCTGTAACGTAAGTTCCATACTGAATAAACTGTTTCCACATTTGACAAGCAAAAGGAGAGGAAGGATTTAATCCAAAATATTTTTGTCTAACTCTTTGGTTTAGTGGTCAAAATGATAGTTGTTTGGAATTGAATGAATCTGCTAACTTCTGACATGTTTTACAAAGGCTTGAAAGACAGACGAAGGGTTACGAAAATAGCTCTAGTTACAGATTGGTAGCCCCGATTTGAAATCCGACGTCGTACTTGACAAGCAGACAAGTAGGGGAAGATTTTATATAGCAGACATTTTTTTCTTTATAATGTTGCGAAAGGGGTCAAAACAGCAGTTTTTTCGGAAAGATTTTAAAAAACGTGGTAGAATTAGTAAAACTGCTGTAACGTAAGTTCCATACTGAATAAACTGTTTCCACATTTGACAAGCAAAAGGAGAGGAAGGATTTAATCCAAAATATTTTTGTCTAACTCTTTGGCTTAGTGGTCAAAATGATAGTTGTTTGGAATTGAATGAATCTGCTAACTTCTGACATGTTTTACAAAGGCTTGAAAGACAGACGATGGGTTACGAAAATAGCTCTAGTTACAGATTGGTAGCCCCGATTTGAAATCCGACTTCGTACTTGACAAGCAGACAAGTAGGTGAAGATTTTATATAGAAGACATTTTTTTCTTTATAATGTTGCGAAAGGGGTCAAAACAGCAGTTGTTTGGGAAAGTTTGAAAAAAACGTGGGAGCATTAGTAAAACTGCTGTAACGTAAGTTCCATACTGAATAAACTGTTTCCACATTTGACAAGCAAAAGGAGAGGAAGGATTTAATCCAAAATATTTTTGTCTAACTCTTTGGTTTAGTGGTCAAAATGATAGTTGTTTGGAATTAAATGAATCTGCTAACTTCTGACATGTTTTACAGAGGCTTGAAAGACAGACGATGGGTTACAAAAATAGCTCTAGTTACAGATTGGTAGCCCCGATTTGAAATCCGACTTCGTACTTGAAAAGCAGACAAGTAGAGGAAGATTTTATATAGCAGACATTTTTTTCTTTAAAATGTTGTGAAAGTGGTCAAAACAGCAGTTTTTTGGGAAAGTTTGAAAAAAACGTGGTAGCATTAGTAAAACTGCTGTAACGTAAGTTCCATACTGAATAAACTGTTTCCACATTTGACAAGCAAAAGGAGAGGAAGGATTTAATCCAAAATATTTTTGACTAACTCTTTGGCTTAGTGGTCAAAATGATAGTTGTTTGGAATTGAATGAATCTGCTAACTTCTGACATGTTTTACAGAGGCTTGAAAGACAGACGATGGGTTTACGAAAATAGCTCTAGTTACAGATTGGTAGCCCCGATTTGAAATCCGACATCGTACTTGACAAGCAGGCAAGTAGGGGAAGATTTTATATAGCAGACATTTTTTTCTTTAAAATGTTGCGAAAGTGGTCAAAACAGCAGTTTTTTGGGAAAGTTTGAAAAAAACGTGGTAGCATTAGTAAAACTGCTGTAACGTAAGTTCCATACTGAATAAACTGTTTCCACATTTGACAAGCAAAAGGAGAGGAAGGATTTAATCCAAAATATTTTTGTCTAACTCTTTGGTTTAGTGGTCAAAATGATAGTTGTTTGGAATTGAATGAATCTGCTAACTTCTGACATGTTTTACAAAGGCTTGGAAGACAGACGAAGGGTTACGAAAATAGCTCTAGTTACAGATTGGTAGCCCCGATTTGAAATCCGACGTCGTACTTGACAAGCAGACAAGTAGGGGAAGATTTTACATAGCAGACATTTTTTTCTTTATAATGTTGCGAAAGGGGTCAAAACAGCAGTTTTTTGGGAAAGTTTTTAAAAAACGTGGTAGAATTAGTAAAACTGCTGTAACGTAAGTTCCATACTGAATAAACTGTTTCCACATTTGACAAGCAAAAGGAGAGGAAGGATTTAATCCAAAATATTTTTGACTATCGCTGGCTTAGTGGTCAAAATGATAGTTGTTTGGAATTGAATGAATCTGCTAACTTCTGACATGTTTTACAGAGGCTTGAAAGACAGACGATGGGTTTACGAAAATAGCTCTAGTTACAGATTGGTAGCCCCGATTTGAAATCCGACATCGTACTTGACAAGCAGACAAGTAGGTGAAGATTTTATATAGCGGACATTATTTTCTTTATAATGTTGCGAAAGGGGTCAAAACAGCAGTTGTTTGGGAAAGTTTTTAAAAAACGTGTTAGAATTAGTAAAACTGCTGTAACGTAAGTTCCATACTGAATAAACTGTTTCCAACATTTGACAAGCAAAAGTAGAGGAAGGATTTAATCCAAAATATTTTTATCTAACTCTTTGGTTTAATGGTCAAAATGATAGTTGTTTGGAATTGAATGAATCTGCTAACTTCTGACATGTTTTACAAAGGCTTGAAAGACAGACGATGGGTTACGAAAATAGGTCTAGTTACAGATTGGTAGCCCCGATTTGAAATCCGACTTCGTACTTGACAAGCAGACAAGTAGGTGAAGATTTTATATAGAAGACATTTTTTTCTTTATAATGTTGCGAAAGGGGTCAAAACAGCAGTTGTTTGGGAAAGTTTTTAAAAAACGTGGTAGAATTAGTAAAACTGCTGTAACGTAAGTTCCATACTGAATAAACTGTTTCCAACATTTGACAAGCAAAAGTAGAGGAAGGATTTAATCCAAAATATTTTTGTCTAACTCTTTGGTTTAATGGTCAAAATGATAGTTGTTTGGAATTGAATGAATCTGCTAACTTCTGACATGTTTTACAAAGGCTTGAAAGACAGACGATGGGTTACGAAAATAGCTCTAGTTACAGATTGGTAGCCCCGATTTGAAATCCGACTTCGTACTTGACAAGCAGACAAGTAGGTGAAGATTTTATATAGAAGACATTTTTTTCTTTATAATGTTGCGAAAGGGGTCAAAACAGCAGTTGTTTGGGAAAGTTTTTAAAAAACGTGGTAGAATTAGTAAAACTGCTGTAACGTAAGTTCCATACTGAATAAACTGTTTCCACATTTGACAAGCAAAAGGTGAGGAAGGATTTAATCCAAAATATTTTTGACTAACTCTTTGGCTTAGTGGTCAAAATGATAGTTGTTTGGAATTGAATGAATCTGCTAACTTCTGACATGTTTTACAAAGGCTTGAAAGACAGACGATGTGTTACGAAAATAGCTCTAGTTACAGATTGGTAGCCCCGATTTGAAATCCGACTTCGTACTTGACAAGCAGACAAGTAGGGGAAGATTTTATATAGCAGACTATATTTTCTTTAAAATGTTGCGAAAGTGGTCAAAACAGCAGTTGTTGGGGAAAGTTTGAAATAAAACGTGGGAGCATCAGTAAAACTGCTGTAACGTAAGTTCCATACTGAATAAACTGTTTCCACATTTGACAAGCAAAAGGAGAGGAAGGATTTAATCCAAAATATTTTTGTCTAACTCTTTGGCTTAGTGGTCAAAATGATAGTTGTTTGGAATTGAATGAATCTGCTAACTTCTGACATGTTTTACAAAGACTTGAAAGACAGACGATGGGTTACGAAAATAGCTCTAGTTACAGATTGCTAGCCCCGATTTGAAATCCAATTTCGTTCTTGAAAAGCAGACAAGTAGGGGAAGATTTTATATGGCAGACATTTTTTTCTTTCAAATGTTGCGAAAGGGGTCAAAACAGCAGTTGTTTGGGAAAGTTTGAAAAAAAAACGTGGTAGCTTTAGTAAAACTGCTGTAACGTAAGTTCCATACTGAATAAACTGTTTCCACATTTGACAAGCAAAAGGAGAGGAAGGATTTAATCCAAAATATTTTTGTCTAACTCTTTGGCTTAGTGGTCAAAATGATAGTTGTTTGGAATTGAATGAATCTGCTAACTTCTGACATGTTTTACAGAGGCTTGAAAGACAGACGATGGGTTTACGAAAATAGCTCTAGTTACAGATTGGTAGCCCCGATTTGAAATCCGACATCGTACTTGACAAGCAGACAAGTAAGGGAAGATTTTATATAGCAGACATTATTTTCTTTAAAATGTTGCGAAAGTGGTCAAAACAGCAGTTTTTTGGGAAAGTTTGAAAAAAACGTGGGAGCATTAGTAAAACTGCTGTAACGTAAGTTCCATACTGAATAAATTGTTTCCACATTGACAAGCAAAAGGAGAGGAAGGATTTAATCCAAAATATTTTTGTCTAACTCTTTGGTTTAGTGGTCAAAATGATAGTTGTTTGGAATTGAATGAATCTGCTAACTTCTGACATGTTTTACAGAGGCTTGAAAGACAGACGATGGGTTACAAAAATAGCTCTAGTTACAGATTGGTAGCCCCGATTTGAAATCCGAGTTCGTACTTGAAAAGCAGACAAGTAGAGGAAGATTTTATATAGCAGACATTTTTTTCTTTAAAATGTTGTGAAAGTGGTCAAAACAGCAGTTTTTTGGGAAAGTTTGAAAATAACGTGGTAGCATTAGTAAAACTGCTGTAACGTAAGTTCCATACTGAATAAACTGTTTCCACATTTGACAAGCAAAAGGAGAGGAAGGATTTAATCCAAAATATTTTTGTCTAACTCTTTGGTTTAGTGGTCAAAATGATAGTTGTTTGGAATTGAATGAATCTGCTAACTTCTGACATGTTTTACAAAGGCTTGAAAGACAGACGAAGGGTTACGAAAATAGCTCTAGTTACAGATTGGTAGCCCCGATTTGAAATCCGACGTCGTACTTGACAAGCAGACAAGTAGGGGAAGATTTTATATAGCAGACATTATTTTCTTTAAAATGTTGCGAATGTGGTAAAAACAGCAGTTTTTTGGGAAAGTTTTTAAAAAACGTGGTAGCGTTAGTAAAACTGCTGTAACGTAAGTTCCATACTGAATAAACTGTTTCCAACATTTGACAAGCAAAAGTAGAGGAAGGATTTAATCCAAAATATTTTTGTCTAACTCTTTGGTTTAACCTGTCTAGGATCAGCGTGGCGCTAGCGGCACACCCCCCCCCCCCCCCACTGAAAAACCAGTGCCGCGAAATTCAAAAAAAATATTTTTTAAAAATATTTAACTTTCACACATTAAAGTCCAATACAGCTAATGAAAGACACAGATCTTATGAATCCAGTCAACATTTCCGATTTTTAAAATGTTTTACAGGGAAGACACAATATGTAAAGATGTACATCTATTACCTAAAAACACATTAGCATAATCCACCATCTTTTATTTGTCCACCAACACCAGTAGCCATCACCAATTCGGCTAAACTAAGATATTTATAGCCCCTAACCAACAAAAAAACTCATTAGATGACAGTCTGATAACATATTTATGGTATGGGATAGGTTTTGTTAGAAAAAAGTGCATATTTCAGGTATATGGCATAGTTTACAATTGCACCCACCATCACAAATGGACTAGAATAATTACAATGAGCAACGTGTTTACCTAACTACTAATCATCAAACATTTCGTAAAAATACACAGCATACACGAATCGAAAGACACAGATCCTGTGAATACAGACAATATTTCAGATTTTCTAAGTGTCTTACAGCGAAAACACAATAAATCGTTATATTAGCTTAGCACATAGCAATTAGCAGCCCAGCATTGATTCTAGCCAAAGTGAGCGATAAAAGTCAACATCGCCAAAAGATATTAATTTTTTCACTAACCTTCTCAGAATTCTTCCGATGACACTCCTGTAACATCACATTACAACATGCATATACAGTTTGATCGAAAATGTTTATATTTAGCCACCAAAATCATGGTTAGACAATGTGAAATGTAACTCGGCTGGTCAGAATTTGTCCTTGCGCCACTTAGACAGTGATCTACTCTTATACATAAATACTCATAAACGTGACTAAAAAATATAGGGTGGACAGGGATTGATAGACAATTTAATTCTTAATACAATTGCGTTATTACATTTTTTAATTTATCCTTACTTTTCAATACAGTTTGCGCCAAGCGAAGCTACGTCAAAAAACATGGCGTCCTAAGCCACTAAAATGTTTCGACAGAAACACGATTTATCATAATAAAAATGTCCTACCTTGAGCTGTTCTTCCATCAGTATCTTGGGCAAAGGATCCTTTCTTGGGAGAAATCGTCTTTTGGTGGAAAGCTGTCCTCTTGCCATGTGGAAATGTCAACTACGTTCGGGATGAACTGAAAAGCGTGCCCAACTTTTCACATCGTTGCAAAAATAAATGTCCCAAAATCGCACTAAACGGATATAAATTGCTATAAAACGCTTTAAATTAACTACTTTGTGATGTTTGTAACTCCTATAACGAGTGAAAAGATGACCGGAGAAATATAACAGGCTAAACTAACGCTTGGAACAGGAGAGGGTCGGTGTCTTCCACGCGCGTTACGCAGCAAGAAAAGACTTGCTAGCTAAAGGTTTTTTTCATTTGTAGGGCCTGTGAACGAGCAATCGAGCCCGTTGGAATCGTCATCACGTAAAGGCATCCAGGGGAAGACGTAAGAAGTGTCCGTATAGTCATAGCAACGACAGTGCCCTTTTAACTGACTTCAGAAAAGTGCCCAACATTTCTCAAATCTGACTCCATGTCAGGGAAATTGCTGTAGAATGGGCTCTGTTCCACTTAGAGACAAAATTTCAACTCCTATAGAAACTATAGACTGTTTTCTATCCAATAATAATAATAATATGCATATTGTACGATCAAGGATTTTGTGGGAAGCCGTTTAAAAAATTAGCCACATTAGCATAAATAGTCTAAACAGCGCCCCCATCCCCAACAGGTTAATGGTCAAAATGATAGTTGTTTGGAATTGAATGAATCTGCTAACTTCTGACATGTTTTACAAAGGCTTGAAAGACAGACGATGGGTTACGAAAATAGCTCTAGTTACAGATTGGTAGCCCCGATTTGAAATCCGACTTCGTACTTGACAAGCAGACAAGTAGGTGAAGATTTTATATAGAAGACATTTTTTTCTTTATAATGTTGCGAAAGGGGTCAAAACAGCAGTTGTTTGGGAAAGTTTTTAAAAAACGTGGTAGAATTAGTAAAACTGCTGTAACGTAAGTTCCATACTGAATAAACTGTTTCCAACATTTGACAAGCAAAAGTAGAGGAAGGATTTAATCCAAATATTTTTATCTAACTCTTTGGTTTAATGGTCAAAATGATAGTTGTTTGGAATTGAATGAATCTGCTAACTTCTGACATGTTTTACAAAGGCTTGAAAGACAGACGATGGGTTACGAAAATAGCTCTAGTTACAGATTGGTAGCCCCGATTTGAAATCCGACTTCGTACTTGACAAGCAGACAAGTAGGTGAAGATTTTATATAGAAGACATTTTTTTCTTTATAATGTTGCGAAAGGGGTCAAAACAGCAGTTGTTTGGGAAAGTTTTTAAAAAACGTGGTAGAATTAGTAAAACTGCTGTAACGTAAGTTCCATACTGAATAAACTGTTTCCAACATTTGACAAGCAAAAGTAGAGGAAGGATTTAATCCAAAATATTTTTGTCTAACTCTTTGGTTTAATGGTCAAAATGATAGTTGTTTGGAATTGAATGAATCTGCTAACTTCTGACATGTTTTACAAAGGCTTGAAAGACAGACGATGGGTTACGAAAATAGCTCTAGTTACAGATTGGTAGCCCCGATTTGAAATCCGACTTCGTACTTGACAAGCAGACAAGTAGGTGAAGATTTTATATAGAAGACATTTTTTTCTTTATAATGTTGCGAAAGGGGTCAAAACAGCAGTTGTTTGGGAAAGTTTTTAAAAAACGTGGTAGAATTAGTAAAACTGCTGTAACGTAAGTTCCATACTGAATAAACTGTTTCCACATTTGACAAGCAAAAGGTGAGGAAGGATTTAATCCAAAATATTTTTGACTAACTCTTTGGCTTAGTGGTCAAAATGATAGTTGTTTGGAATTGAATGAATCTGCTAACTTCTGACATGTTTTACAAAGGCTTGAAAGACAGACGATGTGTTACGAAAATAGCTCTAGTTACAGATTGGTAGCCCCGATTTGAAATCCGACTTCGTACTTGACAAGCAGACAAGTAGGGGAAGATTTTAGATAGCAGACTATATCTTCTTTAAAATGTTGCGAAAGTGGTCAAAACAGCAGTTGTTGGGGAAAGTTTGAAATAAAACGTGGGAGCATTAGTAAAACTGCTGTAACGTAAGTTCCATACTGAATAAACTGTTTCCACATTTGACAAGCAAAAGGAGAGGAAGGATTTAATCCAAAATATTTTTGTCTAACTCTTTGGTTTAATGGTCAAAATGATAGTTGTTTTGAATTGAATGAATCTGCTAACTTCTGACATGTTTTACAAAGGCTTGAAAGACAGACGATGGGTTACGAAAATAGCTCTAGTTACAGATTGGTAGCCCCGATTTGAAATCCGACTTCGTACTTGACAAGCAGACAAGTAGGTGAAGATTTTATATAGAAGACATTTTTTTCTTTATAATGTTGCGAAAGGGGTCAAAACAGCAGTTGTTTGGGAAAGTTTTTAAAAAACGTGGTAGAATTAGTAAAACTGCTGTAACGTAAGTTCCATACTGAATAAACTGTTTCCACATTTGACAAGCAAAAGGTGAGGAAGGATTTAATCCAAAATATTTTTGACTAACTCTTTGGCTTAGTGGTCAAAATGATAGTTGTTTGGAATTGAATGAATCTGCTAACTTCTGACATGTTTTACAAAGGCTTGAAAGACAGACGATGTGTTACGAAAATAGCTCTAGTTACAGATTGGTAGCCCCGATTTGAAATCCGACTTCGTACTTGACAAGCAGACAAGTAGGGGAAGATTTTATATAGCAGACTATATTTTCTTTAAAATGTTGCGAAAGTGGTCAAAACAGCAGTTGTTGGGGAAAGTTTGAAATAAAACGTGGGAGCATTAGTAAAACTGCTGTAACGTAAGTTCCATACTGAATAAACTGTTTCCACATTTGACAAGCAAAAGGAGAGGAAGGATTTAATCCAAAATATTTTTGTCTAACTCTTTGGTTTAATGGTCAAAATGATAGTTGTTTTGAATTGAATGAATCTGCTAACTTCTGACATGTTTTACAAAGGCTTGAAAGACAGACGATGGGTTACGAAAATAGCTCTAGTTACAGATTGGTAGCCCCGATTTGAAATCCGACTTCGTACTTGACAAGCAGACAAGTAGGTGAAGATTTTATATAGAAGACATTTTTTTCTTTATAATGTTGCGAAAGGGGTCAAAACAGCAGTTGTTTGGGAAAGTTTTTAAAAAACGTGGTAGAATTAGTAAAACTGCTGTAACGTAAGTTCCATACTGAATAAACTGTTTCCACATTTGACAAGCAAAAGGTGAGGAAGGATTTAATCCAAAATATTTTTGACTAACTCTTTGGCTTAGTGGTCAAAATGATAGTTGTTTGGAATTGAATGAATCTGCTAACTTCTGACATGTTTTACAAAGGCTTGAAAGACAGACGATGTGTTACGAAAATAGCTCTAGTTACAGATTGGTAGCCCCGATTTGAAATCCGACTTCGTACTTGACAAGCAGACAAGTAGGGGAAGATTTTAGATAGCAGACTATATCTTCTTTAAAATGTTGCGAAAGTGGTCAAAACAGCAGTTGTTGGGGAAAGTTTGAAATAAAACGTGGGAGCATTAGTAAAACTGCTGTAACGTAAGTTCCATACTGAATAAACTGTTTCCACATTTGACAAGCAAAAGGAGAGGAAGGATTTAATCCAAAATATTTTTGTCTAACTCTTTGGTTTAATGGTCAAAATGATAGTTGTTTTGAATTGAATGAATCTGCTAACTTCTGACATGTTTTACAAAGGCTTGAAAGACAGACGATGGGTTACGAAAATAGCTCTAGTTACAGATTGGTAGCCCCGATTTGAAATCCGACTTCGTACTTGACAAGCAGACAAGTAGGTGAAGATTTTATATAGAAGACATTTTTTTCTTTATAATGTTGCGAAAGGGGTCAAAACAGCAGTTGTTTGGGAAAGTTTTTAAAAAACGTGGTAGAATTAGTAAAACTGCTGTAACGTAAGTTCCATACTGAATAAACTGTTTCCACATTTGACAAGCAAAAGGTGAGGAAGGATTTAATCCAAAATATTTTTGACTAACTCTTTGGCTTAGTGGTCAAAATGATAGTTGTTTGGAATTGAATGAATCTGCTAACTTCTGACATGTTTTACAAAGGCTTGAAAGACAGACGATGTGTTACGAAAATAGCTCTAGTTACAGATTGGTAGCCCCGATTTGAAATCCGACTTCGTACTTGACAAGCAGACAAGTAGGGGAAGATTTTATATAGCAGACTATATTTTCTTTAAAATGTTGCGAAAGTGGTCAAAACAGCAGTTGTTGGGGAAAGTTTGAAATAAAACGTGGGAGCATTAGTAAAACTGCTGTAACGTAAGTTCCATACTGAATAAACTGTTTCCACATTTGACAAGCAAAAGGAGAGGAAGGATTTAATCCAAAATATTTTTGTCTAACTCTTTGGTTTAATGGTCAAAATGATAGTTGTTTTGAATTGAATGAATCTGCTAACTTCTGACATGTTTTACAAAGGCTTGAAAGACAGACGATGGGTTACGAAAATAGCTCTAGTTACAGATTGGTAGCCCCGATTTGAAATCCGACTTCGTACTTGACAAGCAGACAAGTAGGTGAAGATTTTATATAGAAGACATTTTTTTCTTTATAATGTTGCGAAAGGGGTCAAAACAGCAGTTGTTTGGGAAAGTTTTTAAAAAACGTGGTAGAATTAGTAAAACTGCTGTAACGTAAGTTCCATACTGAATAAACTGTTTCCACATTTGACAAGCAAAAGGAGAGGAAGGATTTAATCCAAAATATTTTTGTCTAACTCTTTGGCTTAGTGGTCAAAATGATAGTTGTTTGGAATTGAATGAATCTGCTAACTTCTGACATGTTTAACAAAGGCTTGAAAGACAGACGATGGGTTACGAAAATAGCTCTAGTTACAGATTGGTAGCCCCGATTTGAAATCCGACTTCGTACTTGACAAGCAGACAAGTAGGTGAAGATTTTATATAGAAGACATTTTTTTCTTTATAATGTTGCGAAAGGGGTCAAAACAGCAGTTGTTTGGGAAAGTTTTTAAAAAACGTGTTAGAATTAGTAAAACTGCTGTAACGTAAGTTCCATACTGAATAAACTGTTTCCACATTTGACAAGCAAAAGGTGAGGAAGGATTTAATCCAAAATATTTTTGACTAACTCTTTGGCTTAGTGGTCAAAATGATAGTTGTTTGGAATTGAATGAATCTGCTAACTTCTGACATGTTTTACAAAGGCTTGAAAGACAGACGATGTGTTACGAAAATAGCTCTAGTTACAGATTGGTAGCCCCGATTTGAAATCCGACTTCGTACTTGACAAGCAGACAAGTAGGTGAAGATTTTATATAGAAGACATTTTTTTCTTTATAATGTTGCGAAAGGGGTCAAAACAGCAGTTGTTTGGGAAAGTTTTTAAAAAACGTGGTAGAATTAGTAAAACTGCTGTAACGTAAGTTCCATACTGAATAAACTGTTTCCACATTTGACAAGCAAAAGGAGAGGAAGGATTTAATCCAAAATATTTTTGTCTAACTCTTTGGTTTAATGGTCAAAATGATAGTTGTTTGGAATTGAATGAATCTGCTAACTTCTGACATGTTTTACAAAGGCTTGAAAGACAGACGATGGGTTACGAAAATAGCTCTAGTTACAGATTGGTAGCCCCGATTTGAAATCCGACTTCGTACTTGACAAGCAGACAAGTAGGTGAAGATTTTATATAGAAGACATTTTTTTCTTTATAATGTTGCGAAAGGGGTCAAAACAGCAGTTGTTTGGGAAAGTTTTTAAAAAACGTGGTAGAATTAGTAAAACTGCTGTAACGTAAGTTCCATACTGAATAAACTGTTTCCACATTTGACAAGCAAAAGGAGAGGAAGGATTTAATCCAAAATATTTTTGTCTAACTCTTTGGCTTAGTGGTCAAAATGATAGTTGTTTGGAATTGAATGAATCTGCTATCTTCTGACATGTTTTACAAAGGCTTGAAAGACAGACGATGGGTTACGAAAATAGCTCTAGTTACAGATTGGTAGCCCCGATTTGAAATCCGACTTCGTACTTGACAAGCAGACAAGTAGGTGAAGATTTTATATAGAAGACATTTTTTTCTTTATAATGTTGCGAAAGGGGTCAAAACAGCAGTTGTTTGGGAAAGTTTTTAAAAAACGTGGTAGAATTAGTAAAACTGCTGTAATGTAAGTTCCATACTGAATAAACTGTTTCCACATTTGACAAGCAAAAGGTGAGGAAGGATTTAATCCAAAATATTTTTGACTAACTCTTTGGCTTAGTGGTCAAAATGATAGTTGTTTGGAATTGAATGAATCTGCTAACTTCTGACATGTTTTACAAAGGCTTGAAAGACAGACGATGTGTTACGAAAATAGCTCTAGTTACAGATTGGTAGCCCCGATTTGAAATCCGACTTCGTACTTGACAAGCAGACAAGTAGGGGAAGATTTTATATAGCAGACTATATTTTCTTTAAAATGTTGCGAAAGTGGTCAAAACAGCAGTTGTTGGGGAAAGTTTGAAATAAAACGTGGGAGCATTAGTAAAACTGCTGTAACGTAAGTTCCATACTGAATAAACTGTTTCCACATTTGACAAGCAAAAGGAGAGGAAGGATTTAATCCAAAATATTTTTGTCTAACTCTTTGGTTTAATGGTCAAAATGATAGTTGTTTGGAATTGAATGAATCTGCTAACTTCTGACATGTTTTACAAAGGCTTGAAAGACAGACGATGGGTTACGAAAATAGCTCTAGTTACAGATTGGTAGCCCCGATTTGAAATCCGACTTCGTACTTGACAAGCAGACAAGTAGGTGAAGATTTTATATAGAAGACATTTTTTTCTTTATAATGTTGCGAAAGGGGTCAAAACAGCAGTTGTTTGGGAAAGTTTTTAAAAAACGTGGTAGAATTAGTAAAACTGCTGTAACGTAAGTTCCATACTGAATAAACTGTTTCCACATTTGACAAGCAAAAGGAGAGGAAGGATTTAATCCAAAATATTTTTGTCTAACTCTTTGGTTTAATGGTCAAAATGATAGTTGTTTGGAATTGAATGAATCTGCTAACTTCTGACATGTTTTACAAAGGCTTGAAAGACAGACGATGGGTTACGAAAATAGCTCTAGTTACAGATTGGTAGCCCCGATTTGAAATCCGACTTCGTACTTGACAAGCAGACAAGTAGGTGAAGATTTTATATAGAAGACATTTTTTTCTTTATAATGTTGCGAAAGGGGTCAAAACAGCAGTTGTTTGGGAAAGTTTTTAAAAAACGTGGTAGAATTAGTAAAACTGCTGTAACGTAAGTTCCATACTGAATAAACTGTTTCCACATTTGACAAGCAAAAGGAGAGGAAGGATTTAATCCAAAATATTTTTGTCTAACTCTTTGGCCTAGTGGTCAAAATGATAGTTGTTTGGAATTGAATGAATCTGCTATCTTCTGACATGTTTTACAAAGGCTTGAAAGACAGACGATGGGTTACGAAAATAGCTCTAGTTACAGATTGGTAGCCCCGATTTGAAATCCGACTTCGTACTTGACAAGCAGACAAGTAGGGGAAGATTTTATATAGCAGACTATATTTTCTTTAAAATGTTGCGAAAGTGGTCAAAACAGCAGTTGTTGGGGAAAGTTTGAAATAAAACGTGGGAGCATTAGTAAAACTGCTGTAACGTAAGTTCCATACTGAATAAACTGTTTCCACATTTGACAAGCAAAAGGAGAGGAAGGATTTAATCCAAAATATTTTTGTCTAACTCTTTGGCTTAGTGGTCAAAATGATAGTTGTTTGGAATTGAATGAATCTGCTAACTTCTGACATGTTTTACAAAGGCTTGAAAGACAGACGATGGGTTACGAAAATAGCTCTAGTTACAGATTGGTAGCCCCGATTTGAAATCCGACTTCGTACTTGACAAGCAGACAAGTAGGGGAAGATTTTATATAGCAGACTATATTTTCTTTAAAATGTTGCGAAAGTGGTCAAAACAGCAGTTTTTGGGGAAAGTTTGAAATAAAACGTGGGAGCATTAGTAAAACTGCTGTAACGTAAGTTCCATACTGAATAAACTGTTTCCACATTTGACAAGCAAAAGGAGAGGAAGGATTTAATCCAAAATATTTTTGTCTAACTCTTTGGTTTAGTGGTCAAAATGATAGTTGTTTGGAATTGAATGAATCTGCTAACTTCTGACATGTTTTACAAAGGCTTGAAAGACAGACGATGGGTTACGAAAATAGCTCTAGTTACAGATTGGTAGCCCCGATTTGAAATCCGACATCGTACTTGACAAGCAGACAAGTAGGGGAAGATTTTATATAGCAGACATTATTTTCTTTAAAATGTTGCGAAAGTGGTCAAAACAGCAGTTTTTTGGGAAAGTTTGAAAAAAACGTGGGAGCATTAGTAAAACTGCTGTAACGTAAGTGCCATACTGAATAAACTTTTTCCACATTTGACAAGCAAAAGGAGAGGAAGGATTTAATCCAAAATATTTTTGTCTAACTCTTTGGCTTAGTGGTCAAAATGATAGTTGTTTGGAATTGAATGAATCTGCTAACTTCTGAAATGTTTTACAAAGGCTTGAAAGACAGACGATGGTTTACGAAAATAGCTCTAGTTACAGATTGGTAGCCCCGATTTGAAATCCGACTTCGTACTTGACAAGCAGACAAGTAGGGGAAGATTTTATATAGCAGACATTTTTTTCTTTAAAATGTTGCGAAAGTGGTCAAAATGATAGTTGTTTGGAATTGAATGAATCTGCTAACTTCTGACATGTTTTACAGAGGCTTGAAAGACAGACGATGGGTTACGAAAATAGCTCTAGTTACAGATTGGTAGCCCCGATTTGAAATCCGACTTCGTACTTGAAAAGCAGACAAGTATGGGAAGATTTTATATAGCAGACATTATTTTCTTTAAAATGTTGCGAAAGTGGTCAAAACAGCAGTTTTTTGGGAAAGTTTGAAAAAAACGTGGGAGCATTAGTAAAACTACTGTAACGTAAGTTCCATACTGAATAAACTGTTTCCACATTTGACAAGCAAAAGGAGAGGAAGGATTTAATCCAAAATATTTTTGTCTAACTCTTTGGTTTAGTGGTCAAAATGATAGTTGTTTGGAATTAAATGAATCTGCTAACTTCTGACATGTTTTACAGAGGCTTGAAAGACAGACGATAGGTTACAAAAATAGCTCTAGTTACAGATTGGTAGCCCCGATTTGAAATCCGACTTCGTACTTGACAAGCAGACAAGTAGGTGAAGATTTTATATAGAAGACATTTTTTTCTTTATAATGTTGCGAAAGGGGTCAAAACAGCAGTTGTTTGGGAAAGTTTTTAAAAAACGTGGTAGAATTAGTAAAACTGCTGTAACGTAAGTTCCATACTGAATAAACTGTTTCCACATTTGACAAGCAAAAGGAGAGGAAGGATTTAATCCAAAATATTTTTGTCTAACTCTTTGGCTTAGTGTTCAAAATGATAGTTGTTTGGAATTGAATGAATCTGCTAACTTCTGACATGTTTTACAAAGACTTGAAAGACAGACGATGGGTTACGAAAATAGCTCTAGTTACAGATTGCTAGCCCCGATTTGAAATCCAATTTCGTTCTTGAAAAGCAGACAAGTAGGGGAAGATTTTATATGGCAGACATTTTTTTCTTTCAAATGTTGCGAAAGGGGTGAAAACAGCAGTTGTTTGGGAAAGTTTGAAAAAAAAACGTGGTAGCTTTAGTAAAACTGCTGTAACGTAAGTTCCATACGGAATAAACTGTTTCCACATTTGACAAGCAAAAGGAGAGGAAGGATTTAATCCAAAATATTTTTGTCTAACTCTTTGTCTTAGTGGTCAAAATGATAGTTGTTTGGAATTGAATGAATCTGCTAACTTCTGAAATGTTTTACAAAGGCTTGAAAGACAGACGATGGTTTACGAAAATAGCTCTAGTTACAGATTGGTAGGCCCGATTTGAAATCCGACTTCGTACTTGACAAGCAGACAAGTAGGGGAAGATTTTATATAGCAGACATTTTTTTCTTTAAAATGTTGCGAAAGTGGTCAAAATGATAGTTGTTTGGAATTGAATGAATCTGCTAACTTCTGACATGTTTTACAAAGGCTTGAAAGACAGACGATGGGTTACGAAAATAGCTCTAGTTACAGATTGGTAGCCCCGATTTGAAATCCGACTTCGTACTTGACAAGCAGACAAGTAGGGGAAGATTTTATATAGCAGACTATATTTTCTTTAAAATGTTGCGAAAGTGGTCAAAACAGCAGTTTTTGGGGAAAGTTTGAAATAAAACGTGGGAGCATTAGTAAAACTGCTGTAACGTAAGTTCCATACTGAATAAACTGTTTCCACATTTGACAAGCAAAAGGAGAGGAAGGATTTAATCCAAAATATTTTTGTCTAACTCTTTGGCTTAGTGGTCAAAATGATAGTTGTTTGGAATTGAATGAATCTGCTAACTTCTGACATGTTTTACAAAGGCTTGAAAGGCAGACGATGGGTTACGAAAATAGCTCTAGTTACAGATTGGTAGCCCCGATTTGAAATCCGACATCGTACTTGACAAGCAGACAAGTAAGGGAAGATTTTATATAGCAGACATTATTTTCTTTAAAATGTTGCGAAAGTGGTCAAAACAGCAGTTTTTTGGGAAAGTTTGAAAAAAACGTGGGAGCATTAGTAAAACTGCTGTAACGTAAGTGCCATACTGAATAAACTGTTTCCACATTTGACAAGCAAAAGGAGAGGAAGGATTTAATCCAAAATATTTTTGTCTAACTCTTTGGCTTAGTGGTCAAAATGATAGTTGTTTGGAATTGAATGAATCTGCTAACTTCTGAAATGTTTTACAAAGGCTTGAAAGACAGACGATGGTTTACGAAAATAGCTCTAGTTACAGATTGGTAGCCCCGATTTGAAATCCGACTTCGTACTTGACAAGCAGACAAGTAGGGGAAGATTTTATATAGCAGACATTTTTTTCTTTAAAATGTTGCGAAAGTGGTCAAAATGATAGTTGTTTGGAATTGAATGAATCTGCTAACTTCTGACATGTTTTACAGAGGCTTGAAAGACAGACGATGGGTTCCGAAAATAGCTCTAGTTACAGATTGGTAGCCCCGATTTGAAATCCGACTTCGTACTTGAAAAGCAGACAAGTATGGGAAGATTTTATATAGCAGACATTATTTTCTTTAAAATGTTGCGAAAGTGGTCAAAACAGCAGTTTTTTGGGAAAGTTTGAAAAAAACGTGGGAGCATTAGTAAAACTACTGTAACGTAAGTTCCATACTGAATAAACTGTTTCCACATTTGACAAGCAAAAGGAGAGGAAGGATTTAATCCAAAATATTTTTGTCTAACTCTTTGGTTTAGTGGTCAAAATGGTAGTTGTTTGGAATTGAATGAATCTGCTAACTTCTGACATGTTTTACAAAGACTTGAAAGACAGACGATGGGTTACGAAAATAGCTCTAGTTACAGATTGCTAGCCCCGATTTGAAACCCATTTTCGTTCTTGAAAAGCAGACAAGTAGGGGAAGATTTTATATGGCAGACATTTTTTTCTTTCAAATGTTGCGAAAGGGGTGAAAACAGCAGTTGTTTGGGAAAGTTTGAAAAAAAAACGTGGTAGCTTTAGTAAAACTGCTGTAACGTAAGTTCCATACTGAATAAACTGTTTCCACATTTGACAAGCAAAAGGAGAGGAAGGATTTAATCCAAAATATTTTTGTCTAACTCTTTGGCTTAGTGGTCAAAATGATAGTTGTTTGGAATTGAATGAATCTGCTAACTTCTGACATGTTTTACAAAGGCTTGAAAGACAGACGATGGGTTACGAAAATAGCTCTAGTTACAGATTGGTAGCCCCGATTTGAAATCCGACTTCGTACTTGACAAGCAGACAAGTAGGGGAAGATTTTATATAGCAGACTATATTTTCTTTAAAATGTTGCGAAAGTGGTCAAAACAGCAGTTTTTGGGGAAAGTTTGAAATAAAACGTGGGAGCATTAGTAAAACTGCTGTAACGTAAGTTCCATACTGAATAAATTGTTTCCAACATTTGACAAGCAAAAGGAGAGGAAGGATTTAATCCAAAATATTTTTGTCTAACTCTTTGGCTTAGTGGTCAAAATGATAGTTGTTTGGAATTGAATGAATCTGCTAACTTCTGACATGTTTTACAAAGGCTTGAAAGACAGACGAAGGGTTACGAAAATAGCTCTAGTTACAGATTGGTAGCCCCGATTTGAAATCCGACGTCGTACTTGACAAGCAGACAAGTAGGTGAAGATTTTATATAGAAGACATTTTTTTCTTTATAATGTTGCGAAAGGGGTCAAAACAGCAGTTGTTTGGGAAAGTTTTTAAAAAACGTGGTAGAATTAGTAAAACTGCTGTAACGTAAGTTCCATACTGAATAAACTGTTTCCACATTTGACAAGCAAAAGGAGAGGAAGGATTTAATCCAAAATATTTTTGTCTAACTCTTTGGCTTAGTGGTCAAAATGATAGTTGTTTGGAATTGAATGAATCTGCTAACTTCTGACATGTTTTACAAAGGCTTGAAAGACAGACGATGGGTTACGAAAATAGCTCTAGTTACAGATTGGTAGCCCCGATTTGAAATCCGACTTCGTACTTGACAAGCAGACAAGTAGGGGAAGATTTTATATAGGAGACTATATTTTCTTTAAAATGTTGCGAAAGTGGTCAAAACAGCAGTTGTTGGGGAAAGTTTGAAAAAAACGTGGGAGCATTAGTAAAACTGCTGTAACGTAAGTTCCATACTGAATAAACTGTTTCCACATTTGACAAGCAAAAGGAGAGGAAGGATTTAATCCAAAATATTTTTGTCTAACTCTTTGGCTTAGTGGTCAAAATGATAGTTGTTTGGAATTGAATGAATCTGCTAACTTCTGAAATGTTTTACAAAGGCTTGAAAGACAGACGATGGTTTACGAAAATAGCTCTAGTTACAGATTGGTAGGCCCGATTTGAAATCCGACTTCGTACTTGACAAGCAGACAAGTAGGGGAAGATTTTATATAGCAGACATTTTTTTCTTTAAAATGTTGCGAAAGTGGTCAAAATGATAGTTGTTTGGAATTGAATGAATCTGCTAACTTCTGACATGTTTTACAAAGGCTTGAAAGACAGACGATGGGTTACGAAAATAGCTCTAGTTACAGATTGGTAGCCCCGATTTGAAATCCGACTTCGTACTTGAAAAGCAGACAAGTATGGGAAGATTTTATATAGCAGACATTTTTTTCTTTAAAATGTTGCGATAGTGGTCAAAACAGCAGTTTTTTGGGAAAGTTTGAAAAAAACGTGGGAGCATTAGTAAAACTACTGTAACGTAAGTTCCATACTGAATAAACTGTTTCCACATTTGACAAGCAAAAGGAGAGGAAGGATTTAATCCAAAATATTTTTGTCTAACTCTTTGGTTTAGTGGTCAAAATGATAGTTGTTTGGAATTAAATGAATCTGCTAACTTCTGACATGTTTTACAGAGGCTTGAAAGACAGACGATGGGTTACAAAAATAGCTCTAGTTACAGATTGGTAGCCCCGATTTGAAATCCGACTTCGTACTTGACAAGCAGACAAGTAGGTGAAGATTTTATATAGAAGACATTTTTTTCTTTATAATGTTGCGAAAGGGGTCAAAACAGCAGTTGTTTGGGAAAGTTTTTAAAAAACGTGGTAGAATTAGTAAAACTGCTGTAACGTAAGTTCCATACTGAATAAACTGTTTCCACATTTGACAAGCAAAAGGAGAGGAAGGATTTAATCCAAAATATTTTTGTCTAACTCTTTGGCTTAGTGGTCAAAATGATAGTTGTTTGGAATTGAATGAATCTGCTAACTTCTGACATGTTTTACAAAGGCTTGAAAGACAGACGATGGGTTACGAAAATAGCTCTAGTTGCAGATTGGTAGCCCCGATTTGAAATCCGACTTCGTACTTGACAAGCAGACAAGTAGGGGAAGATTTTATATAGCAGACTATATTTTCTTTAAAATGTTGCGAAAGTGGTCAAAACAGCAGTTGTTGGGGAAAGTTTGAAAAAAACGTGGGAGCATTAGTAAAACTGCTGTAACGTAAGTTCCATACTGAATAAACTGTTTCCACATTTGACAAGCAAAAGGAGAGGAAGGATTTAATCCAAAATATTTTTGTCTAACTCTTTGGCTTAGTGGTCAAAATGATAGTTGTTTGGAATTGAATGAATCTGCTAACTTCTGACATGTTTTACAAAGGCTTGAAAGACAGACGATGGGTTACGAAAATAGCTCTAGTTACAGATTGGTAGCCCCGATTTGAAATCCGACATCGTACTTGACAAGCAGACAAGTAGGGGAAGATTTTATATAGCAGACATTATTTTCTTTAAAATGTTGCGAAAGTGGTCAAAACAGCAGTTGTTGGGGAAAGTTTGAAATAAAACGTGGGAGCATTAGTAAAACTGCTGTAACGTAAGTTCCATACTGAATAAATTGTTTCCAACATTTGACAAGCAAAAGGAGAGGAAGGATTTAATCCAAAATATTTTTGTCTAACTCTTTGGCTTAGTGGTCAAAATGATAGTTGTTTGGAATTGAATGAATCTGCTAACTTCTGACATGTTTTACAAAGGCTTGAAAGACAGACGAAGGGTTACGAAAATAGCTCTAGTTACAGATTGGTAGCCCCGATTTGAAATCCGACGTCGTACTTGACAAGCAGACAAGTAGGTGAAGATTTTATATAGAAGACATTTTTTTCTTTATAATGTTGCGAAAGGGGTCAAAACAGCAGTTGTTTGGGAAAGTTTTTAAAAAACGTGGTAGAATTAGTAAAACTGCTGTAACGTAAGTTCCATACTGAATAAACTGTTTCCACATTTGACAAGCAAAAGGAGAGGAAGGATTTAATCCAAAATATTTTTGTCTAACTCTTTGGCTTAGTGGTCAAAATGATAGTTGTTTGGAATTGAATGAATCTGCTAACTTCTGACATGTTTTACAAAGGCTTGAAAGACAGACGATGGGTTACGAAAATAGCTCTAGTTACAGATTGGTAGCCCCGATTTGAAATCCGACTTCGTACTTGACAAGCAGACAAGTAGGGGAAGATTTTATATAGGAGACTATATTTTCTTTAAAATGTTGCGAAAGTGGTCAAAACAGCAGTTGTTGGGGAAAGTTTGAAAAAAACGTGGGAGCATTAGTAAAACTGCTGTAACGTAAGTTCCATACTGAATAAACTGTTTCCACATTTGACAAGCAAAAGGAGAGGAAGGATTTAATCCAAAATATTTTTGTCTAACTCTTTGGCTTAGTGGTCAAAATGATAGTTGTTTGGAATTGAATGAATCTGCTAACTTCTGAAATGTTTTACAAAGGCTTGAAAGACAGACGATGGTTTACGAAAATAGCTCTAGTTACAGATTGGTAGGCCCGATTTGAAATCCGACTTCGTACTTGACAAGCAGACAAGTAGGGGAAGATTTTATATAGCAGACATTTTTTTCTTTAAAATGTTGCGAAAGTGGTCAAAATGATAGTTGTTTGGAATTGAATGAATCTGCTAACTTCTGACATGTTTTACAAAGGCTTGAAAGACAGACGATGGGTTACGAAAATAGCTCTAGTTACAGATTGGTAGCCCCGATTTGAAATCCGACTTCGTACTTGAAAAGCAGACAAGTATGGGAAGATTTTATATAGCAGACATTTTTTTCTTTAAAATGTTGCGATAGTGGTCAAAACAGCAGTTTTTTGGGAAAGTTTGAAAAAAACGTGGGAGCATTAGTAAAACTACTGTAACGTAAGTTCCATACTGAATAAACTGTTTCCACATTTGACAAGCAAAAGGAGAGGAAGGATTTAATCCAAAATATTTTTGTCTAACTCTTTGGTTTAGTGGTCAAAATGATAGTTGTTTGGAATTAAATGAATCTGCTAACTTCTGACATGTTTTACAGAGGCTTGAAAGACAGACGATGGGTTACAAAAATAGCTCTAGTTACAGATTGGTAGCCCCGATTTGAAATCCGACTTCGTACTTGACAAGCAGACAAGTAGGTGAAGATTTTATATAGAAGACATTTTTTTCTTTATAATGTTGCGAAAGGGGTCAAAACAGCAGTTGTTTGGGAAAGTTTTTAAAAAACGTGGTAGAATTAGTAAAACTGCTGTAACGTAAGTTCCATACTGAATAAACTGTTTCCACATTTGACAAGCAAAAGGAGAGGAAGGATTTAATCCAAAATATTTTTGTCTAACTCTTTGGCTTAGTGGTCAAAATGATAGTTGTTTGGAATTGAATGAATCTGCTAACTTCTGACATGTTTTACAAAGGCTTGAAAGACAGACGATGGGTTACGAAAATAGCTCTAGTTGCAGATTGGTAGCCCCGATTTGAAATCCGACTTCGTACTTGACAAGCAGACAAGTAGGGGAAGATTTTATATAGCAGACTATATTTTCTTTAAAATGTTGCGAAAGTGGTCAAAACAGCAGTTGTTGGGGAAAGTTTGAAAAAAACGTGGGAGCATTAGTAAAACTGCTGTAACGTAAGTTCCATACTGAATAAACTGTTTCCACATTTGACAAGCAAAAGGAGAGGAAGGATTTAATCCAAAATATTTTTGTCTAACTCTTTGGCTTAGTGGTCAAAATGATAGTTGTTTGGAATTGAATGAATCTGCTAACTTCTGACATGTTTTACAAAGGCTTGAAAGACAGACGATGGGTTACGAAAATAGCTCTAGTTACAGATTGGTAGCCCCGATTTGAAATCCGACATCGTACTTGACAAGCAGACAAGTAGGGGAAGATTTTATATAGCAGACATTATTTTCTTTAAAATGTTGCGAAAGTGGTCAAAACAGCATTTTTTTGGGAAAGTTTGAAAAAAACGTGGGAGCATTAGTAAAACTGCTGTAACGTAAGTTCCATACTGAATAAACTGTTTCCACATTTGACAAGCAAAAGGAGAGGAAGGATTTAATCCAAAATATTTTTGTCTAACTCTTTGGCTTAGTGGTCAAAATGATAGTTGTTTGGAATTGAATGAATCTGCTAACTTCTGAAATGTTTTACAAAGGCTTGAAAGACAGACGATGGTTTACGAAAATAGCTCTAGTTACAGATTGGTAGCCCCGATTTGAAATCCGACTTCGTACTTGACAAGCAGACAAGTAGGTGAAGATTTTATATAGAAGACATTTTTTTCTTTATAATGTTGCGAAAGGGGTCAAAACAGCAGTTGTTTGGGAAAGTTTTTAAAAAACGTGGTAGAATTAGTAAAACTGCTGTAACGTAAGTTCCATACTGAATAAACTGTTTCCACATTTGACAAGCAAAAGGAGAGGAAGGATTTAATCCAAAATATTTTTGTCTAACTCTTTGGCTTAGTGGTCAAAATGATAGTTGTTTGGAATTGAATGAATCTGCTAACTTCTGACATGTTTTACAAAGACTTGAAAGACAGACGATGGGTTACGAAAATAGCTCTAGTTACAGATTGCTAGCCCCGATTTGAAATCCGACTTCGTACTTGACAAGCAGACAAGTAGGGGAAGATTTTATATAGCAGACATTATTTTCTTTAAAATGATGCGAAAGGGGTCAAAACAGCAGTTGTTTGGGAAAGTTTTTAAAAAACGTGGTAGAATTAGTAAAACTGCTGTAACGTAAGTTCCATACTGAATAAACTGTTTCCACATTTGACAAGCAAAAGCAGAGGAAGGATTTAATCCAAAATATTCTTTGTTTAACTATTTAGTTTAGTGGTCAAAATGATAGTTGTTTGGTATTGAATGAATCTGCTAACTTCTAAAGTTGTACAGAGGCTTGAAAGACAGACGATGGGTTACGAAAATAGCTCTAGTTACAGATTGGTAGCCCGACTTGAAATCCGACTTCGTACTTGACAAGCAGACAAGTAGGTGAAGATTTTATATAGAAGACATTTTTTTCTTTATAATGTTGCGAAAGGGGTCAAAACAGCAGTTGTTTGGGAAAGTTTTTAATGGTCAAAATGATAGTTGTTTGGAATTGAATGAATCTGCTAACTTCTGACATGTTTTACAAAGGCTTGAAAGACAGACGATGGGTTACGAATATAGCTCTAGTTACAGATTGGTAGCCCCGATTTGAAATCCGACATCGTACTTGACAAGCAGACAAGTAGGTGAAGATTTTATATAGAAGAATTTTTTTTCTTTATAATTTTGCGAAAGGGGTCAAAACAGCAGTTGTTTGGGAAAGTTTTTAAAAAACGTGGTAGAATAAGTAAAACTGCTGTAACGTAAGTTCCATACTGAATAAACTGTTTCCACATTTGACAAGCAAAAGGAGAGGAAGGATTTAATCCAAAATATTTTTGTCTAACTCTTTGGCTTAGTGGTCAAAATGATAGTTGTTTGGAATTGAATGAATCTGCTAACTTCTGACATGTTTTACAAAGACTTGAAAGACAGACGATGGGTTACGAAAATAGCTCTAGTTACAGATTGGTAGCCCCGATTTGAAATCCGACTTCGTACTTGACAAGCAGACAAGTAGGGGAAGATTTTATATAGCAGACATTATTTTCTTTAAAATGATGCGAAAGGGGTCAAAACAGCAGTTGTTTGGGAAAGTTTTTAAAAAACGTGGTAGAATTAGTAAAACTGCTGTAACGTAAGTTCCATACTGAATAAACTGTTTCCACATTTGACAAGCAAAAGCAGAGGAAGGATTTAATCCAAAATATTCTTTGTTTAACTATTTAGTTTAGTGGTCAAAATGATAGTTGTTTGGTATTGAATGAATCTGCTAACTTCTAAAGTTGTACAGAGGCTTGAAAGACAGACGATGGGTTACGAAAATAGCTCTAGTTACAGATTGGTAGCCCGACTTGAAATCCGACTTCGTACTTGACAAGCAGACAAGTAGGGGAAGATTTTACATAGCAGACATTATTTTCTTTAAAATGTTGCGAAAGTGGTCAAAACAGCAGTTGTTGGGGAAAGTTTGAAAAAAACGTGGGAGCATTAGTAAAACTGCTGTAACGTAAGTTCCATACTGAATAAACTGTTTCCACATTTGACAAGCAAAAGGAGAGGAAGGATTTAATCCAAAATATTTTTGTCTAACTCTTTGGTTTAGTGGTCAAAATGATAGTTGTTTGGAATTAAATGAATCTGCTAACTTCGGACATGTTTTACAGAGGCTTGAAAGAGAGACGATGGGTTACGAAAATAGCTCTAGTTACAGATTGGTAGCCCCGATTTGAAATCCGACTTCGTACTTGAAAAGCAGACAAGTAGGGGAAGATTTTATATAGCAGAATTTTTTTTATTTAAAATGTTGTGAAAGTGGTCAAAACAGCAGTTTTTTGGGAACGTTTGAAAAAAACGTGGTAGCATTAGTAAAACTGCTGTAACAGTAAGTTCCATACTGAATAAACTGTTTCCACATTTGACAAGCAAAAGTAGAGGAAGGATTTAATCCAAAATATTTTTGTCTAACTCTTTGGTTTAATGGTCAAAATGATAGTTGTTTGGAATTGAATGAATCTGCTAACTTCTGACATGTTTTACAAAGGCTTGAAAGACAGACGATGGGTTACGAAAATAGCTCTAGTTACAGATTGGTAGCCCCGATTTGAAATCCGACTTCATACTTGACAAGCAGACAAGTAGGTGAAGATTTTATATAGAAGACATTTTTTTCTTTATAATGTTGCGAAAGGGGTCAAAACAGCAGTTGTTTGGGAAAGGTTTTAAAAACGTGGTAGAATTAGTAAAACTGCTGTAACGTAAGTTCCATACTGAATAAACTGTTTCCACATTTGACAAGCAAAAGGAGAGGAAGGATTTAATCCAAAATATTTTTGTCTAACTCTTTGGCTTAGTGGTCAAAATGATAGTTGTTTGGAATTGAATGAATCTGCTAACTTCTGACATGTTTTACAAAGACTTGAAAGACAGACGATGGGTTACGAAAATAGCTCTAGTTACAGATTGCTAGCCCCGATTTGAAATCCGACTTCGTACTTGACAAGCAGACAAGTAGGGGAAGATTTTATATAGCAGACATTATTTTCTTTAAAATGATGCGAAAGGGGTCAAAACAGCAGTTGTTTGGGAAAGTTTTTAAAAAACGTGGTAGAATTAGTAAAACTGCTGTAACTTAAGTTCCATACTGAATAAACTGTTTCCACATTTGACAAGCAAAAGCAGAGGAAGGATTTAATCCAAAATATTCTTTGTTTAACTATTTAGTTTAGTGGTCAAACTGATAGTTGTTTGGTATTGAATGAATCTGCTAACTTCTAAAGTTGTACAGAGGCTTGAAAGACAGACGATGGGTTACGAAAATAGCTCTAGTTACAGATTGGTAGCCCGACTTGAAATCCGACTTCGTACTTGACAAGCAGACAAGTAGGGGAAGATTTTACATAGCAGACATTATTTTCTTTAAAATGATGCGAAAGGGGTCAAAACATCAGTTTTTTGGTAAAGTTTGAAAAAAACGTGGTAGATTTAGTAAAACTGATGCAACGTAAGTTCCATACTGAATAAACTGTTTCCAACATTTGACAAGCAAAAGTATTGGAAGGATTTAATCCAAAATGTTTTTGTCTAACTCTTTGGTTTAGCGGTCAAAATGATAGTTGTTTGGAATTGAATGAATCTGCTAACTTCTAAAGTTTTACAGAGGCTTGAAAGACAGACGATGGGTTACGAAAATAGCTCTAGTTACAGATTGGTAGCCCCGATTTGAAATCCGACTTCGTACTTGAAAAGCAGACAAGTAGGGGAAGATTTTATATAGCAGACATTTTTTTCTTTAAAATGTTGTGAAAGTGGTCAAAACAGCAGTTTTTTGGGAACGTTTGAAAAAAACGTGGTAGCATTAGTAAAACTGCTGTAACGTAAGTTCCATACTGAATAAACTGTTTCCACATTTGACAAGCAAAAGGAGAGGAAGGATTTAATCCAAAATATTTTTGTCTAACTCTTTGGTTTAGTGGTCAAAATGATAGTTGTTTGGAATTGAATGAATCTGCTAACTTCTGACATGTTTTACAAAGGTTTGAAAGACAGACGAAGGGTTACGAAAATAGCTCTAGTTACAGATTGGTAGCCCCGATTTGAAATCCGATGTCGTACTTGACAAGCAGACAAGTAGGGGAAGATTTTATATAGCAGACATTATTTTCTTTAAAATGTTGCGAAAGTGGTCAAAACAGCAGTTTTTTGGGAAAGTTTTTAAAAAACGTGGTAGCATTAGTAAAACTGCTGTTGTAACGGCGATCCTCCTCCTCTCCATCTTCGGAAAAGGAGGAGTATTGAGGGAACCAAGGCGCAGCGAAGGTTGAACACATATTTATTAAACAAGACGAAAAACGAACACGAACTACACTTTAAATGATACAAAATAACAAACGACGTAGACTGACCTAAACATGAGAACTTACATAGACACGAAGAACGCACGAATAGGAAACAGACTACATAAACCGAAACAGTCCCGTGTGGTACGAACTAACATACAGACACGGAAGACAATCACCCACAACGAACACTGTGACAACGCCTACCTAAATATGACTCTTAATTAGAGGAACGCCAAACACCTGCCTCTAATTAAGAGCCATACCAGGCAACCCAAAACCAACACAGAAACAGAAAACATAGAATGCCCACCCAACCTCACGTCCTGACCAACTAACACACATAACAACTAACATAAATAGGTCAGGAACGTGACATTACCCCCCCCATAAGGTGCGAACTCCGGGCGCACCAGCACAAAGTCTAAGGGAGGGTCTGGGTGGGCATCTAACTACGGTGGTGGCTCAGGCTCCGGGCGAGGTCCCCACCCCACCATAATCCATCCTAGCTTCCTCCCTCTAAGAATGTCCACCCTCCTTTTACCCCCACAAAATCCTCTTAAGAACATCACTGATAGGGATAGCACCGGGACAGAGAGATAGATCAAGACAGAGGGATAGATAAGAATATAGAGGTAGATCAAGATAGAGAGGGAGATAATGATAGAGGGGCAACTCCGGACTGAAAGGCAGCTCCGGACAGAGAGACAGCTCTGGACTGATGGGCAGTTCTGGGTATCTAGCCGTTTCAGGCTGAAGGGCAGCTCATGGCTGACTGACGAATCTGGACGCTCATGGCAGGCTGACGGCTCTCGACGCTCATGGCAGGCTGACGGCTCTCGACGCTCATGGCTGGCTGACGGCTCTCGACGCTCATGGCTGGCTGACGGCTCTCGACGCTCATGGCTGGCTGACGGCTCTCGACGCTCATGGCTGGCTGACGGCTCTCGACGCTCATGGCTGGCTGACGGATCTGGCTGCTCATGGCTGGCTGACGGATCTGGCTGCTCATGGCTAGCTGACGGATCTGGCTGCTCATGGCTAGCTGACGGATCTGGCTGCTCATGGCTAGCTGACGGATCTGGCTGCTCATGGCTAGCTGACGGATCTGGCTGCTCATGGCTAGCTGACGGATCTGGCTGCTCAAGGCTAGCTGACGGATCTGGCTGCTCATGGCTAGCTGACGGATCTGGCTGCTCATGGCTGGCTGACTGATCTGGCAGATCCTGTCTGATTGGCGGCTCTGGCAGATCCTGTCTGGTTGGCGGCTCTGGCAGATCCTGTCTGGTTGGCGGCTCTGGCAGATCCTGTCTGGTTGGCGGCTCTGGCAGATCCTGTCTGGTTGGCGGCTCTAGCGGCTCCTGTCTGGCTGGCGGCTCTAGCGGCTCCTGTCTGGCTGGCGGCTCTAGCGCCTCCTGTCTGGCGGACGGCTCAGTAGGCTCATGGCAGACGGGCGGCTTTGCAGGCTCATGGCAGACGGGCGGCTTTGCAGGCTCATAGCAGACGGATGGCTCAGATGGCGCTGGGGAGACGGATGGCTCAGATGGCGCTGGGGAGACGGATGGCTCAGATGGCGCTGGGGAGACGGATGGCTCAGATGGCGCTTGGCAGACGGGCAGTTCAGGCATCGCTGTGCAGACGGCAGACTCCTGCCGGCTGAGGCGCACTGTAGGCCTGGTGCGTGGTGCCGGGACTGGTGGCACCGGGCTGGGGACACGCATCTCAGGGCTAGTGCGGGGAGAAGGAACAGGGCATACTGGACCCTGGAGACGCACATTAGGCCTAGTGCGTGGTGCCGGCACTGGTGGTATCGGGCTGGGAACACGCTTCTCAGGGCTAGTGCGGGGAGAAGAAACAGGGCATACTGGACCCTGGAGACGCACATTAGGCCTAGTGCGTGGTGCCGGAACTGGTGGTACCGGGCTAGGGACACGCATCTCAAGGCTAGTGCGGGGAGCAACAACAGGGCACACTGGACTCTCAAGGCGTACTATAGGCCTTGTGCGTGGTACCGGTACTGGTGGTACCGGGCTGAGGACCCGCACATCAGGGCGAGTACGGGGAGAAGGAACAGTGCGTACAGGACTCTGGAGACACACAGAAGGCTTGGTGCGTGGTGTAGGCACTGGTGGTAATGTGCTGGAGACACGCACCACAGGGCTAGTACGTGGAGGAACAGTAACAGGACGCACAGGACTCTGGAGACACACAGGAGGCTTTGTGCGTGCTGTAGGCACTGTCTTAACCAGACGGCTAGCACGCACCTCAGGACGAGTATGGAGAGCTGTTCCCGGTGACATTAACCTGTTGGGGATGGGGGCGCTGTTTAGACTATTTATGCTAATGTGGCTAATTTTTTAAACGGCTTCCCACAAAATCCTTGATCGTACAATATGCATATTATTATTATTATTGGATAGAAAACAGTCTATAGTTTCTATAGGAGTTGAAATTTTGTCTCTAAGTGGAACAGAGCCCATTCTACAGCAATTTCCCTGACATGGAGTCAGATTTGAGAAATGTTGGCCACTTTTCTGAAGTCAGTTAAAAGGGCACTGTCGTTGCTATGACTATACGGACACTTCTTACGTCTTCCCCTGGATGCCTTTACGTGATGACGATTCCAACGGGGTCGATTGCTCGTTCACAGGCCCTGACGTAGCTTCGCTTGGCGCAAACTGTATTGAAAAGTAAGGATAAATTAAAAAATGTAATAACGCAATTGTATTAAGAATTAAATTGTCTATCAATCCCTGTCCACCCTATATTTTTTAGTCACGTTTATGAGTATTTATGTATAAGAGTAGATCACTGTCTAAGTGGCGCAAGGACAAATTCTGACCAGCTGAGTTACATTTCACATTGTCTAACCATGATTTTGGTGGCTAAATATAAACATTTTCGATCAAACTGTATATGCATGTTGTAATGTGATGTTACAGGAGTGTCATCGGAAGAATTCTGAGAAGGTTAGTGAAAAAATTAATATCTTTTGGCGATGTTGACTTTTATCGCTCACTTTGGCTAGAATCAATGCTGGGCTGCTAATTGCTATGTGCTAAGCTAATATAACGATTTATTGTGTTTTCGCTGTAAGACACTTAGAAAATCTGAAATATTGTCTGTATTCACAGGATCTGTGTCTTTCGATTCGTGTATGCTGTGTATTTTTACGAAATGTTTGATGATTAGTAGTTAGGTAAACACGTTGCTCATTGTAATTATTCTAGTCCATTTGTGATGGTGGGTGCAATTGTAAACTATGAAGTCTACCTGAAATATGCACTTTTTTCTAACAAAACCTATCCCATACCATAAATATGTTATCAGACTGTCATCTAATGAGTTTTTTTGTTGGTTAGGGGCTATAAATATCTTAGTTTAGCCGAATTGGTGATGGCTACTGGTGTTGGTGGACAAATAAAAGATGGTGGATTATGCTAATGTGTTTTTAGGTAATAGATGTACATCTTTACATATTGTGTCTTCCCTGTAAAACATTTTAAAAATCGGAAATGTTGACTGGATTCACAAGATCTGTGTCTTTCATTAGCTGTATTGGACTTTAATGTGTGAAAGTTAAATATTTTAAAAATATATTTTTTTTGAATTTCGCGGCACTGGTTTTTCAGTGGGGGGGGGGGGGGGTGCCGCTAGCGCCACGCTGATCCTAGACAGGTTAACTCACCAACACGCTCATTCGGACGGATGCCGTGCCTCATGCACCAAACCAGTACATCCCTCATAACTCTCTCCTCCAATTTCTCCATTAATTCCTTTACTGTCTCTGCGTCGCTCACTTCCAAATCCGCCCTCACCAGCTCCTTACGGTAAGCAGGAGGAGTTGGCTCACGTCTCCCGACTGACCCAACTAAACTACCCGAGAGCCCTCCCCCAAGAAATTTTTGGGTTTGACTTACGGGGTTCCAGCCTTGTTTCCGTGCTGCCTCCTCATATCGCCGCCTCTCTGCTTTCGCTGCCTCCAGCTCAGCTTTGGGACGGCGATATTCTCCCGGCTGTGCCCATGGATCTTCTCCGTCCAATATTTCCTCTCAACTCCAATAATCCTGTGTAGCAGGCCACTGCTCCAATTCACGCTGCTTGATCCTTTGGTGGGTAATTCTGTAACGGCGATCCTCCTCCTCTCCATCTTCGGAAAAGGAGGAGTATTGAGGGAACCAAGGCGCAGCGAAGGTTGAACACATATTTATTAAACAAGACGAAAAACGAACACGAACTACACTTTAAATGATACAAAATAACAAACGACGTAGACTGACCTAAACATGAGAACTTACATAGACACGAAGAACGCACGAATAGGAAACAGACTACATAAACCGAAACAGTCCCGTGTGGTACGAACTAACATACAGACACGGAAGACAATCACCCACAACGAACACTGTGACAACGCCTACCTAAATATGACTCTTAATTAGAGGAACGCCAAACACCTGCCTCTAATTAAGAGCCATACCAGGCAACCCAAAACCAACACAGAAACAGAAAACATAGAATGCCCACCCAACCTCACGTCCTGACCAACTAACACACATAACAACTAACATAAATAGGTCAGGAACGTGACAGCTGTAACGTAAGTTCCATACTGAATAAACTGTTTCCAACATTTGACAAGCAAAAGTAGAGGAAGGATTTAATCCAAAATATTTTTGTCTAACTCTTTGGTTTAATGGTCAAAATGATAGTTGTTTGGAATTGAATGAATCTGCTAATTTCTGACATGTTTTACAAAGGCTTGAAAGACAGACGATGGGTTACGAAAATAGCTCTAGTTACAGATTGGTAGCCCCGATTTGAAATCCGACTTCGTACTTGACAAGCAGACAAGTAGGTGAAGATTTTATATAGAAGGCATTTTTTTCTTTATAATGTTGCGAAAGGGGTCAAAACAGCAGTTTTTTGGGAAAGTTTGAAAAAAACGTGGTAGAATTAGTAAAACTGCTGTAACGTAAGTTCCATACTGAAAAAACTGTTTCCACATTTGACAAGCAAAAGGAGAGGAAGGATTTAATCCAAAATATTTTGTCTAACTATTTAGTTTAGTGGTCAAAATGATAGTTGTTTGGAATTGAATGAATCTGCTAACTTCTAAAGTTGTACAGAGGCTTGAAAGACAGACGATGGATTACGAAAATAGCTCTAGTTACAGATTGGTAGCCCCGATTTGAAATCCAATTTCGTTCTTGAAAGCAGACAAGTAGGGGAAGATTTTATAATGCAGACATTTTTTTCTTTCAAATGTTGCGAAAGGGGTCAAAACAGCAGTTGTTTGGGAAAGTTTGAAAAAAAACGTGGTAGCTTTAGTAAAACTGCTGTAACGTAAGTTCCATACTGAATAAACTGTTTCCACATTTGACAAGCAAAAGGAGAGGAAGGATTTAATCCAAAATATTTTTGTCTAACTCTTTGGCTTAGGTGTCAAAATGATAGTTGTTTGGAATTGAATGAATCTGCTAACTTCTGACATGTTTTACAAAGGCTTGAAAGACAGACGATGGGTTACGAAAATAGCTCTAGTTACAGATTGGTAGCCCCGATTTGAAATCCGACTTCGTACTTGACAAGCAGACAAGTAGGGGAAGATTTTATATAGCAGACATTATTTTCTTTCAAATGTTGCGAAAGTGGTCAAAACAGCAGTTTTTTGGGAAAGTTTGAAAAAAACGTGGGAGCATTAGTAAAACTGCTGTAACGTAAGTTCCATACTGAATAAACTGTTTCCACATTTGACAAGCAAAAGTAGAGGAAGGATTTAATCCAAAATATTTTTGTCTAACTCTTTGGTTTAAACAGTACTGAAAAAAAATTTACTTCCAGAGTGCATCAAACATTATTTAGAGCTTGTTTATGGAAAAGTGTTTATTTCTGTATTTCAACATGATTTGGAGCTTGTTTTTGGAAAAGTGTCAATTTCTGTATTTCAACATGATTTGAAGCTTGTTTTTGAAAAGTGCTTATTTCTGTTTTTCAACATGATTTAGAGCCTGTTTTTGGAAAAGTGTTTATTTCTGTATTTCAATGTTGCAACTTGCTGAAAACTGTCCACAGTGTTCCTAACATCCTGATTAAACAGTACTGAAAAAAAAATTAACTTCCAGAGTGCATCAAACATGATTTAGAGCTTGTTTATGGAAAAGTGTTTATTTCTGTATTTCAACATGATTTGGAGCTTGTTTTTGGAAAAGTGTCAATTTCTGTATTTCAATGTTGCAACTTGCTGAAAACTGTCCACAGTGTTCCTAACATCCTGATTAAACAGTACTGAAAAAAAATTAACTTCCAGAGTGCATCAAACATTATTTAGAGCTTGTTTATGGAAAAGTGTCAATTTCTGTATTTCAACATGATTTAGAGCTTGTTTTTGGAAAAGTGTTTATTTCTGTATTTCAACATGATTTAGAGCTTGTTTTTGGAAAAGTGTTTATTTCTGTATTTCAATTTTGCAACTTGCTGAAAACTTTCCACAGTGTTCCTAACATCCTAATTAAACAGTACTGAAAAATAATTAACTTCCAGAGTGCATCAAACATGATTTGCAGCTTGTTTTTGGAAAAGTGTCAATTTCTGTATTTCAACATGATTTGAAGCTTGTTTTTGGAAAAGTGTTTATTTCTGTTTTTCAACATGATGTAGAGCTTGTTTTTGGAAAAGTGTTTATTTCTGTATTTCAATGTTGCAACTTGCTGAAAACTGTCCACAGTGTTCCTAACATCCTGATTAAACAGTACTGAAAAAAAATTAACTTCCAGAGTGCATCAAACATGATTTAGAGCTTGGTTATGGAAAAGTGTTTATTTCTGTATTTCAACATGATTTGGAGCTTGTTTTTGGAAAAGTGTCAATTTCTGTATTTCAACATGATTTGAAGCTTGTTTTTGGAAAAGTGTTTATTTCTGTTTTTCAACATGATGTAGAGCTTGTTTTTGGAAAAGTGTTTATTTCTGTATTTCAATGTTGCAACTTGCTGAAAACTGTCCACAGTGTTCCTAACATCCTGATTAAACAGTACTGAAAAAAAATTTAACTTCAAGAGTGAATCAAACATGATTTAGAGCTTGTTTATGGAAAAGTGTTTATTTCTGTATTTCAACATGATTTGGAGCTTGTTTTTGAAAAGTGCTTATTTCTGTTTTTCAACATGATTTAGAGCTTGTTTTTGGAAAAGTGTTTATTTCTGTATTTCAATGTTGCAACTTGCTGAAAACTGTCCACAGTGTTCCTAACATCCTGATTAAACAGTACTGAAAACAAATTAACTTCCAGAGTGCATCAAACATGATTTAGAGCTTGTTTATGGAAAAGTGTCAATTTCTGTATTTCAACATGATTTGGAGCTTGTTTTTGGAAAAGTGTTAATTTCTGTATTTCAACATGATTTAGAGCTTGTTTTTGGAAAAGTGTTAATTTCTGTATTTCAACATGATTTAGAGCTTGTTTTTGGAAAAGTGTTTATTTCTGTATTTCAATGTTGCAACTTGCTGAAAACTGTCCACAGTGTTCCTAACATCCTGATTAAACAGTACTGAAAAAAAATTAACTTCCAGAGTGCATCAAACATGATTTAGAGCTTGTTTATGGAAAAGTGTTAATTTCTGTATTTCAACATGATTTAGAGCTTGTTTTTGGAAAAGTGTTTATTTCTGAATTTCAACATGATTTAGAGCTTGTTTTTGGAAAAGTGTTTATTTCTGTATTTCAATGTTGCAACTTGCTGAAAACTGTCCACAGTGTTCCTAACATCCTGATTAAACAGTACTGAAAAAAAATTAACTTCCAGAGTGCATCAAACATGATTTAGAGCTTGTTTATGGAAAAGTGTTTATTTCTGTATTTCAACATGATTTGGAGCTTGTTTTTGGAAAAGTGTCAATTTCTGTATTTCAACATGATGTAGAGCTTGTTTTTGGAAAAGTGTTTATTTCTGTATTTCAATGTTGCAACTTGCTGAAAACTGTCCACAGTGTTCCTAACATCCTGATTAAACAGTACTGAAAAAAAATTAACTTCCAGAGTGCATCAAACATGATTTAGAGCTTGTTTATGGAAAAGTGTCAATTTCTATATTTCAACATGATTTGGAGCTTGTTTTTGGAAAAGTGTCAATTTCTGTATTTCAACATGATTTGAAGCTTGTTTTTGGAAAAGTGTTTATTTCTGTATTTCAATGTTGCAACTTGCTGAAAACTGTCCACAGTGTTCCTAACATCCTGATTAAACAGTACTGAAAAAAAATTAACTTCCAGAGTGCATCAAACATGATTTAGAGCTTGTTTATGGAAAAGTGTTTATTTCTGTATTTCAACATGATTTGGAGCTTGTTTTTGGAAAAGTGTCAATTTCTGTATTTCAGCATGATTTAAAGCTTGTTTTTGAAAAGTGCTTATTTCTGTTTTTCAACATGATTTAGAGCTTGTTTTTGGAAAAGTGTTTATTTCTGTATTTCGATGTTGCAACTTGCTGAAAACTGTCCACAGTGTTCCTAACATCCTGATTAAACAGTACTGAAAACAAATTAACTTCCAGAGTGCATCAAACATGATTTAGAGCTTGTTTATGGAAAAGTGTCAATTTCTGTATTTCAACATGATTTGGAGCTTGTTTTTGGAAAAGTGTTAATTTCTGTATTTCAACATGATTTAGAGCTTGTTTTTGGAAAAGTGTTAATTTCTGTATTTCAACATGATTTAGAGCTTGTTTTTGGAAAAGTGTTTATTTCTGTATTTCAATGTTGCAACTTGCTGAAAACTGTCCACAGTGTTCCTAACATCCTGATTAAACAGTACTGAAAAAAAATTAACTTCCAGAGTGCATCAAACATGATTTAGAGCTTGTTTATGGAAAAGTGTTAATTTCTGTATTTCAACATGATTTAGAGCTTGTTTTTGGAAAAGTGTTTATTTCTGAATTTCAACATGATTTAGAGCTTGTTTTTGGAAAAGTGTTTATTTCTGTATTTCAATGTTGCAACTTGCTGAAAACTGTCCACAGTGTTCCTAACATCCTGATTAAACAGTACTGAAAAAAAGTTAACTTCCAGAGTGCATCAAACATGATTTAGAGCTTGTTTATGGAAAAGTGTTTATTTCTGTATTTCAACATGATTTGGAGCTTGTTTTTGGAAAAGTGGCAATTTCTGTATTTCAATGTTGCAACTTGCTGAAAACTGTCCACAGTGTTCCTAACATCCTGATTAAACAGTACTGAAAAAAAATTAACTTCCAGAGTGCATCAAACATGATTTAGAGCTTGTTTATGGAAAAGTGTTTATTTCTGTATTTCAACATGATTTAGAGCTTGTTTTTGGAAAAGTGTTTATTTCTGTATTTCAACATGATTTAGAGCTTGTTTTTGGAAAAGTGTTTATTTCTGTATATCAATGTTGCAACTTGCTGAAAACTGTCCACAGTGTTCCTAACATCCTGATTAAACAGTACTGAAAAAAAATTAACTTCCAGAGTGCATCAAACATGATTTAGAGCTTGTTTATGGAAAAGTGTTTATTTCTGTATTTCAACATGATTTAAAGCTTGTTTTTGGAAAAGTGTTAATTTCTGTATTTCAACATGATTTAGAGCTTGTTTTTGGAAAAGTGTTTATTTCTGTATTTCAATGTTGCAACTTGCTGAAAACTGTCCACAGTGTTCCTAACATCCTGATTAAACAGTACTGAAAAAAAATTAACTTCCAGAGTGCATCAAACATGATTTAGAGCTTGTTTATGGAAAAGTGTCAATTTCTGTATTTCAACATGATTTGGAGCTTGTTTTTGGAAAAGTGTTCATTTCTGTATTTCAACATGATTTAGAGCTTGTTTTTGGAAAAGTGTTAATTTCTGTATTTCAACATGATTTAGAGCTTGTTTTTGGAAAAGTGTTTATTTCTGTATTTCATTGTTGCAACTTGCTGAAAACTGTCCACAGTGTTCCTAACATCCTGATTAAACAGTACTGAAAAAAAATAACTTCCAGAGTGCATCAAACATGATTTAGAGCTTGTTTATGGAAAAGTGTTTATTTCTGTATTTCAACATGATTTGGAGCTTGTTTTTGGAAAAGTGTCAATTTCTGTATTTCAACATGATTTGAAGCTTGTTTTTGGAAAAGTGTTTATTTCTGTATTTCAATGTTGCAACTTGCTGAAAACTGTCCACAGTGTTCCTAACATCCTGATTAAACAGTACTGAAAAATAATTAACTTACAGAGTGCATCAAACATGATTTGGAGCTTGTTTTTGGAAAAGTGTCCATTTCTGTATTTCAACATGATTTGAAGCTTGTTTTTGAGAAGTGCTTATTTCTGTTTTTCAACATGATTTAGAGCTTGTTTTTGGAAAAGTGTTTATTTCTGAATTTCAATGTTGCAACTTGCTGAAAACTGTCCACAGTGTTCCTAACATCCTGATTAAACAGTACTGAAATTTTTTTTACTTCCAGAGTGCATCAAACATGATTTAGAGCTTGTTTATGGAAAAGTGTTTATTTCTGTATTTCAACATGATTTGGAGCTTGTTTTTGGAAAAGTGTCAATTTCTGTATTTCAACATGATTTGAAGCTTGTTTTTGAAAAGTGCTTATTTCTGTTTTTCAACATGATTTAGAGCTTGTTTTTGGAAAAGTGTTTATTTCTGTATTTCAATGTTGCAACTTGCTGAAAACTGTCCACAGTGTTCCTAACATCCTGATTAAACAGTACTGAAAAAAATAATAATTCCAGAGTGCATCAAACATGATTTAGAGCTTGTTTATGGAAAAATGTTTATTTCTGTATTTCAACATGATTTGGAGCTTGTTTTTGGAAAAGTGTTTATTTCTGTATTTCAATGTTGCAACTTGCTGAAAACTGTCCACAGTGTTCCTAACATCCTGATTAAACAGTACTGAAAAAAAATTACTTCCAGAGTGCATCAAACATGATTTAGAGCTTGTTTATGGAAAAGTGTTTATTTCTGTATTTCAACATGATTTAAAGCTTGTTTTTGAAAAGTGCTTATTTCTTTTTTTCAACATGATTTAGAGCTTGTTTTTGGAAAAGTGTTTATTTCTGTATTTCAATGTTGCAACTTGCTGAAAACTGTCCACAGTGTTCCTAACATCCTGATTAAACAGTACTGAAAAAAATTAACTTCCAGAGTGCATCAAACATGATTTAGAGCTTGTTTATGGAAAAGTGTCAATTTCTGTATTTCAACATGATTTGGAGCTTGTTTTTGGAAAAGTGTTAATTTCTGTATTTCAACATGATTTAGATCTTGTTTTTGGAAAAGTGTTTATTTCTGTATTTCATTGTTGCAACTTGCTGAAAACTGTCCAAAGTGTTCCTAACATCCTGATTAAACAGTACTGAAAAAAAATTAACTTCCAGAGTGCATCAAACATGATTTAGAGCTTGTTTATGGAAAAGTGTTTATTTCTGTATTTCAACATGATTTAAAGCTTGTTTTTGAAAAGTGCTTATTTCTTTTTTTCAACATAATTTAGAGCTTGTTTTTGGAAAAGTGTTTATTTCTGTATTTCAATGTTGCAACTTGCTGAAAACTGTCCACAGTGTTCCTAACATCCTGATTAAACAGTACTGAAAAAAAATTAACTTCCAGAGTGCATCAAACATGATTTAGAGCTTGTTTATGGAAAAGTGTCAATTTCTGTATTTCAACATGATTTGGAGCTTTGTTTTGGAAAAGTGTTCATTTCTGTATTTCAACATGATTTAGAGCTTGTTTTTGGAAAAGTGTCAATTTCTGTATTTCAACATGATTTGAAGCTTGTTTTTGGAAAAGTGTTTATTTCTGTATTTCAATGTTGCAACTTGCTGAAAACTGTCCACAGTGTTCCTAACATCCTGATTAAACAGTACTGAAAAATAATTAACTTACAGAGTGCATCAAACATGATTTGGAGCTTGTTTTTGGAAAAGTGTCAATTTCTGTATTTCAACATGATTTGAAGCTTGTTTTTGAAAAGTGCTTATTTCTGTTTTTCAACATGATTTAGAGCTTGTTTTTGGAAAAGTGTTTATTTCTGAATTTCAATGTTGCAACTTGCTGAAAACTGTCCACAGTGTTCCTAACATCCTGATTAAACAGTACTGAAATTTTTTTTACTTCCAGAGTGCATCAAACATGATTTAGAGCTTGTTTATGGAAAAGTGTTTATTTCTGTATTTCAACATGATTTGGAGCTTGTTTTTGGAAAAGTGTCAATTTCTGTATTTCAACATGATTTGAAGCTTGTTTTTGGAAAAGTGTTTATTTCTGTTTTTCAACATGATGTAGAGCTTGTTTTTGGAAAAGTGTTTATTTCTGTATTTCAATGTTGCAACTTGCTGAAAACTGTCAACAGTGTTCCTAACATCCTGACTAAACAGTACTGAAAAAAAATTAACTTCCAGAGTGCATCAAACATGATTTAGAGCTTGTTTTTGGAAAAGTGTCAATTTCTGTATTTCAACGTGATTTAAAGCTTGTTTTTGAAAAGTGCTTATTTCTGTTTTTCAACATGATTTAGAGCTTGTTTTTGGAAAAGTGTTTATTTCTGTATTTCAATGTTGCAACTTGCTGAAAACTGTCCACAGTGTTCCTAAGATCCTGATTCAACAGTACTGAAAAAAAATTAACTTACAGAGTGCATGAAACATGATTTAGAGCTTGTTTATGGAAAAGTGTTAATTTCTGTATTTCAACATGATTTGAAGCTTGTTTTTGAAAAGTGCTTATTTCTGTTTTTCAACATGATTTAGAGCTTGTTTTTGGAAAAGTGTCAATTTCTGTATTTCAACACGATTTGGAGCTTGTTTTTGGAAAAGTGTTAATTTCTGTATTTCAACATGATTTAGAGCTTGTTTTTGGAAAAGTGTTAATTTCTGTATTTCAACATGATTTAGAGCTTGTTTTTGGAAAAGTGTTTATTTTTGTATTTCATTGTTGCAACTTGCTGAAAACTGTCCACAGTGTTCCTAACATCCTGATTAAACAGTACTGAAAAAAAAAATCTTCCAGAGTGCATCAAACATGATTTAGAGCTTGTTTATGGAAAAGTGTTTATTTCTGTATTTCAACATGATTTGGAGCTTGTTTTTGGAAAAGTGTCAATTTCTGTATTTCAACATGATTTGAAGCTTGTTTTTGGAAAAGTGTTTATTTCTGTATTTCAATGTTGCAACTTGCTGAAAACTGTCCACAGTGTTCCTAACATCCTGATTAAACAGTACTGAAAAATAATTAACTTCCAGAGTGCATCAAACATGATTTGGAGCTTGTTTTTGGAAAAGTGTCAATTTCTGTATTTCAACATGATTTGAAGCTTGTTTTTGAAAAGTGCTTATTTCTGTTTTTCAACATGATTTAGAGCTTGTTTTTGGAAAAGTGTTTATTTCTTAATTTCAATGTTGCAACTTGCTGAAAACTGTCCACAGTGTTCCTAACATCATGATTAAACAGTACTGAAACATTTTTTACTTCCAGAGTGCATCAAACATGATTTAGAGCTTGTTTATGGAAAAGTGTTTATTTCTGTATTTCAACATGATTTGGGGCTTGTTTTTGGAAAAGTGTCAATTTCTGTATTTCAACATGATTTGAAGCTTGTTTTTGGAAAAGTGTTTATTTCTGTTTTTCAACATGATGTAGAGCTTGTTTTTGGAAAAGTGTTTATTTCTGTATTTCAATGTTGCAACTTGCTGAAAACTGTCCACAGTGTTCCTAACATCCTGACTAAACAGTACTGAAAAAAAATTAACTTCCAGAGTGCATCAAACATGATTTAGAGCTTGTTTATGGAAAAGTGTTTATTTCCGTATTTCAACATGATTTGGAGCTTGTTTTTGGAAAAGTGTCAATTTCTGTATTTCAACGTGATTTAAAGCTTTTTTTTGAAAAGTGCTTATTTCTGTTTTTCAACATGATTTAGAGCTTGTTTTTGGAAAAGTGTTTATTTCTGTATTTCAATGTTGCAACTTGCTGAAAACTGTCCACAGTGTTCCTAACATCCTGATTAAACAGTACTGAAAAAAAATTTACTTCCAGAGTGCATCAAACATGATTTAGAGCTTGTTTATGGAAAAGTGTTTATTTCTGTATTTCAACATGATTTGGAGCTTGTTTTTGGAAAAGTGTTAATTTCTGTATTTCAACATGATTTAGAGCTTGTTTTTGGAAAAGTGTTAATTTCTGTATTTCAACATGATTTGGAGCTTGTTTTGGAAAAGTGTTCATTTCTGTATTTTAACATGTTTTGGAGCTTGTTTTTGGAAAAGTGTTTATTTCTGTATTTCAATATTGCAACTTGCTGAAAACTGTCCACAGTGTTCCTATCATCCAGTTCTAACAGTACTGGAAAAAATATCACTTACAGAGGTTATCAAACATGATTTAGAGCTTGTTTATGAAAAAGTGTTTATTTCTTTATTTCAACATGATTTGGAGCTTGTTTTTGGAAAAGTGTTTATTTCTGTATTCCAATATTGCAACTTGCTGAAAACTGTCCACAGTGTTCCTATCATCCAGTTCTAACAGTACTGGAAAAAATATCACTTACAGAGTGAATCAAACATGATTTAGAACTTGTTCATGAAAAAGTGTTTATTTCTGTATTTCAATGTTGCAACTTGCTGAAAACTGTCCACAGTGTTCCTAACATCCTGATTAAACAGTACTGAAAAAAAATTAACTTCCAGAGTGCATCAAACATGATTTAGAGCTTGTTTATGGAAAAGTGTTTATTTCTGTATTTCAACATGATTTGGAGCTTGTTTTTGGAAAAGTGTTAATTTCTGTATTTCAACATGATTTAGAGCTTGTTTTTGGAAAAGTGTTCATTTCTGTATTTCAACATGATTTTGAGCTTGTTTTGGAAAAGTGTTCAATTCTGTATTTCAACATGATTTGGAGCTTGTTTTGGAAAAGTGTTTATTTCTGTATTTCAACATGATTTGAAGCTTGTTTTTGAAAAGTGCTTATTTCTGTTTTTCAACATGATTTGGAGCTTGTTTTTGGAAAAGTGTTAATTTCTGTATTTCAACATGATTTGAAGCTTGTTTTTGAAAAGTGCTTATTTCTGTTTTTCAACATGATTTAGAGCTTGTTTTTGGAAAAGTGTTTATTTCTGTATTTCAATGTTGCAACTTGCTGAAAACTGTCCTAAGTGTTCCTAACATCCTGATTCAACAGTACTGAAAAAAATGAACTTACAGAGTGCATGAAACATGATTTAGAGCTTGTTTATGGAAAAGTGTTTATTTCTGTATTTCAACATGATTTGGAGCTTGTTTTTGGAAAAGTGTTTATTTCTGTATTTCAATGTTGCAACTTGCTGAAAACTGTCCACAGTGTTCCTAACATCCTGATTCAACAGTACTGAAAAAAAATTAACTTACAGAGTGCATGAAACATGATTTAGAGCTTGTTTATGGAAAATTGTTTATTTCTGTATTTCAACATGATTTGGAGCTTGTTTTTGAAAAGTGCTTATTTCTGTTTTTCAAAATGATTTAGAGCTTGTTTTTGGAAAAGTGTTTATTTCTGTATTTCAATGTTGCAACTTGCTGAAAACTGTCCACAGTGTTCCTAAGATCCTGATTCAACAGTATTGAAAAAAAATTAACTTACAGAGTGCATGAAACATGATTTAGAGCTTGTTTATGGAAAAGTGTTTATTTCTGTATTTCAACATGATTTGGAGCTTGTTTTTTGAAAAGTGTTTATTTCTGTATTTCAACTTAATTTGGAGCTTGTTTTTGGAAAAGGGTTAATTTCTGTATTTCAACATGATTTGAAGCTTGTTTTTGAAAAGTGCTTATTTCTGTTTTTCAACATGATTTAGAGCTTGTTTTTGGAAAAGTGTTTATTTCTGTATTTCAATGTTGCAACTTGCAGAAACCTGTCCACAGTGTTCCTAACATCCTGATTCAACAGTACTGAAAAAAAATTAACTTACAGAGTGCATGAAACATGATTTAGAGCTTGTTTATGGAAAAGTGTTTATTTCTGTATTTCAACATGATTTGGAGCTTGTTTTTGGAAAAGTGTTTATTTCTGTATTTCAACATGATTTGGAGCTTGTTTTTGGAAAAGGGTTAATTTCTGTATTTCAACATGATTTGAAGCTTGTTTTTGAAAAGTGCTTATTTCTGTTTTTCAACATGATTTAGAGCTTGTTTTTGGAAAAGTGTTTATTTCTATATTTCAATGTTGCAACTTGCAGAAACCAGTCCACAGTGTTCCTAACATCCTGATTCAACAGTACTGAAAAAAAATTAACTTACAGAGTGCATGAAACATGATTTAGAGCTTGTTTATGGAAAAGTGTTTATTTCTGTATTTCAACATGATTTGGAGCTTGTTTTTGGAAAAGTGTTTATTTCTGTATTTCAATGTTGCAACTTGCTGAAAACTGTCCACAGTGTTCCTAACATCCTGATTCAACAGTACTGAAAAAAAATGAACTTACAGAGTGCATGAAACATGATTTAGAGCTTGTTTATGGAAAAGTGTTTATTTCTGTATTTCAACATGATTTGGAGCTTGTTTTTGGAAAAGTGTTTATTTCTGTATTTCAACATGATTTGGAGCTTGTTTTGGAAAAGGGTTAATTTCTGTATTTCAACATGATTTGAAGCTTGTTTTTGAAAAGTGCTTATTTCTGTTTTTCAACATGATTTAGAGCTTGTTTTTGGAAAAGTGTTTATTTCTGTATTTCAATGTTGCAACTTGCAGAAACCAGTCCACAGTGTTCCTAACATCCTGATTCAACAGTACTGAAAAAAAATTAACTTACAGAGTGCATGAAACATGATTTAGAGCTTGTTTATGGAAAAGTGTTTATTTCTGTATTTCAACATGATTTGGAGCTTGTTTTTGGAAAAGTGTTTATTTCTGTATTTCAACATGATTTGGAGCTTGTTTTTGGAAAAGGGTTAATTTCTGTATTTCAACATGATTTGAAGCTTGTTTTTGAAAAGTGCTTATTTCTGTTTTTCAACATGATTTAGAGCTTGTTTTTGGAAAAGTGTTTATTTCTGTATTTCAATGTTGCAACTTGCTTAAAACTGTCCACAGTGTTCCTAACATCCTGATTCAACAGTACTGAAAAAAATGAACTTACAGAGTGCATGAAACATGATTTAGAGCTTGTTTATGGAAAAGTGTTTATTTCTGTATTTCAACATGATTTGGAGCTTGTTTTTTGAAAAGTGTTAATTTCTGTATTTCAACATGATTTGAAGCTTATTTTTGAAAAGTGCTTATTTCTGTTTTTCAACATGATTTAGAGCTTGTTTTTGGAAAAGTGTTTATTTCTGTATTTCAATGTTGCAACTTGCTGAAAACTGTCCACAGTGTTCCTAACATCCTGATTCAACAGTACTGAAAAAAAAAATAACTTACATGAAACATGATTTAGAGCTTGTTTATGGAAAAGTGTTTATTTCTGTATTTCAACATGATTTGGAGCTTGTTTTTGGAAAAGTGTTAATTTCTGTATTTCAACATGATTTGAAGCTTGTTTTTGAAAAGTGCTTATTTCTGTTTTTCAACATGATTTAGAGCTTGTTTTTGGAAAAGTGTTTATTTCTGTATTTCAATGTTGCAACTTGCTTAAAACTGTCCACAGTGTTCCTAACATCCTGATTCAACAGTACTGAAAAAAAATGAACTTACAGAGTGCATGAAACATGATTTAGAGCTTGTTTATGGAAAAGTGTTTATTTCTGTATTTCAACATGATTTGGAGCTTGTTTTTTGAAAAGTGTTAATTTCTGTATTTCAACATGATTTGAAGCTTGTTTTTGAAAAGTGCTTATTTCTGTTTTTCAACATGATTTAGAGCTTGTTTTTGGAAAAGTGTTTATTTCTGTATTTCAATGTTGCAACTTGCTGAAAACTGTCCACAGTGTTCCTAACATCCTGATTCAACAGTACTGAAAAAAAAATAACTTACAGAGTGCATGAAACATGATTTAGAGCTTGTTTATGGAAAAGTGTTTATTTCTGTATTTCAACATGATTTGGAGCTTGTTTTTGGAAAAGTGTCAATTTCTGTATTTCAACATGATTTGAAGCGTGTTTTTGGAAAAGTGTTTATTTCTGTTTTTCAACATGATGTAGAGCTTGTTTTTGGAAAAGTGTTTATTTCTGTATTTCAATGTTGCAACTTGCTGAAAACTGTCCACAGTGTTCCTAACATCCTGACTAAACAGTACTGAAAAAAAATTAACTTCCAGAGTGCATCAAACATGATTTAGAGCTTGTTTATGGAAAAGTGTTTATTTCTGTATTTCAACATGATTTGGAGCTTGTTTTTGGAAAAGTGTCAATTTCTGTATTTCAACGTGATTTAAAGCTTTTTTTTGAAAAGTGCTTATTTCTGTTTTTCAACATGATTTAGAGCTTGTTTTTGGAAAAGTGTTTATTTCTGTATTTCAATGTTGCAACTTGCTGAAAACTGTCCACAGTGTTCCTAACATCCTGATTAAACAGTACTGAAAAAAAATTAACTTCCAGAGTGCATCAAACATGATTTAGAGCTTGTTTATGGAAAAGTGTTTATTTCTGTATTTCAACATGATTTGGAGCTTGTTTTTGGAAAAGTGTTAATTTCTGTATTTCAACATGATTTAGAGCTTGTTTTTGGAAAAGTGTTAATTTCTGTATTTCAAAATGATTTGGAGCTTGTTTTGGAAAAGTGTTCATTTCTGTATTTTAACATGTTTTGGAGCTTGTTTTTGGAAAAGTGTTTATTTCTGTATTTCAATATTGCAACTTGCTGAAAACTGTCCACAGTGTTCCTATCATCCAGTTCTAACAGTACTGGAAAAAATATCACTTACAGAGGTTATCAAACATGATTTAGAGCTTGTTTATGAAAAAGTGTTTATTTCTTTATTTCAACATGATTTGGAGCTTGTTTTTGGAAAAGTGTTTATTTCTGTATTCCAATATTGCAACTTGCTGAAAACTGTCCACAGTGTTCCTAACATCCTGATTCAACAGTACTGAAAAAAAAATAACTTACAGAGTGCATGAAACATGATTTAGAGCTTGTTTATGGAAAAGTGTTTATTTCTGTATTTCAACATGATTTGGAGCTTGTTTTTGGAAAAGTGTTAATTTCTGTATTTCAACATGATTTGAAGCTTGTTTTTGAAAAGTGCTTATTTCTGTTTTTCAACATGATTTAGAGCTTGTTTTTGGAAAAGTGTTTATTTCTGTATTTCAATGTTGCAACTTGCAGAAACCAGTCCACAGTGTTCCTAACATCCTGATTCAAAAGTACTGAAAAAAAATTAACTTACAGAGTGCATGAAACATGATTTAGAGCTTGTTTATGGAAAAGTGTTTATTTCTGTATTTCAACATGATTTGGAGCTTGTTTTTGGAAAAGTGTTTATTTCTGTATTTCAATGTTGCAACTTGCAGAAACCAGTCCACAGTGTTCCTAACATCCTGATTCAACAGTACTGAAAAAAAATTAACTTACAGAGTGCATGAAACATGATTTAGAGCTTGTTTATGGAAAAGTGTTTATTTCTGTATTTCAACATGATTTGGAGCTTGTTTTTGGAAAAGTGTTTATTTCTGTATTTCAACATGATTTGGAGCTTGTTTTTGGAAAAGGGTTAATTTCTGTATTTCAACATGATTTGAAGCTTGTTTTTGAAAAGTGCTTATTTCTGTTTTTCAACATGATTTAGAGCTTGTTTTTGGAAAAGTGTTTATTTCTGTATTTCAATGTTGCAACTTGCTGAAAACTGTCCACAGTGTTCCTAACATCCTGATTCAACAGTACTGAAAAAAAAAATAACTTACAGAGTGCATAAACATGATTTAGAGCTTGTTTATGGAAAAGTGTTTATTTCTGTATTTCAACATGATTTGGAGCTTGTTTTTTGAAAAGTGTTAATTTCTGTATTTCAACATGATTTGAAGCTTGTTTTTGAAAAGTGCTTATTTCTGTTTTTCAACATGATTTAGAGCTTGTTTTTGGAAAAGTGTTTATTTCTGTATTTCAATGTTGCAACTTGCTGAAAACTGTCCACAGTGTTCCTAACATCCTGATTCAACAGTACTGAAAAAAAAAATAACTTACAGAGTGCATGAAACATGATTTAGAGCTTGTTTATGGAAAAGTGTTTATTTCTGTATTTCAACATGATTTGGAGCTTGTTTTTGGAAAAGTGTTAATTTCTGTATTTCAACATGATTTAGAGCTTGTTTTTGGAAAAGTGTTAATTTCTGTATTTCAACATGATTTGGAGCTTGTTTTGGAAAAGTTTTCATTTCTGTATTTTAACATGTTTTGGAGCTTGTTTTTGGAAAAGTGTTTATTTCTGTATTTCAATGTTGCAACTTGCTGAAAACTGTCCACAGTGTTCCTAACATCCTGATTCAACAGTACTGAAAAAAAAATTAACTTACAGAGTGCATGAAACATGATTTAGAGCTTGTTTATGGAAAATTGTTTATTTCTGTATTTCAACATGATTTGGAGCTTGTTTTTGAAAAGTGCTTATTTCTGTTTTTCAAAATGATTTAGAGCTTGTTTTTGGAAAAGTGTTTATTTCTGTATTTCAATGTTGCAACTTGCTGAAAACTGTCCACAGTGTTCCTAACATCCTGATTCAACAGTACTGAAAAAAAATTAACTTACAGAGTGCATGAAACATGATTTAGAGCTTGTTTATGGAAAAGTGTTTATTTCTGTATTTCAACATGATTTGGAGCTTGTTTTTGGAAAAGTGTTAATTTCTGTATTTCAACATGATTTGAAGCTTGTTTTTGAAAAGTGCTTATTTCTGTTTTTCAACATGATTTAGAGCTTGTTTTTGGAAAAGTGTTTATTTCTGTATTTCAATGTTGCAACTTGCTGAAAACTGTCCACAGTGTTCCTAACATCCTGATTCAACAGTACTGAAAAAAAATTAACTTACAGAGTGCATGAAACATGATTTAGAGCTTGTTTATGGAAAAGTGTTTATTTCTGTATTTCAACATGATTTGGAGCTTGTTTTTGGAAAAGTGTTTATTTCTGTATTTCAATGTTGCAACTTGCAGAAACCAGTCCACAGTGTTCCTAACATCCTGATTCAACAGTACTGAAAAAAAATTAACTTACAGAGTGCATGAAACATGATTTAGAGCTTGTTTATGGAAAAGTGTTTATTTCTGTATTTCAACATGATTTGGAGCTTGTTTTTGGAAAAGTGTTTATTTCTGTATTTCAACATGATTTGGAGCTTGTTTTTGGAAAAGGGTTAATTTCTGTATTTCAACATGATTTGAAGCTTGTTTTTGAAAAGTGCTTATTTCTGTTTTTCAACATGATTTAGAGCTTGTTTTTGGAAAAGTGTTTATTTCTGTATTTCAATGTTGCAACTTGCTGAAAACTGTCCACAGTGTTCCTAACATCCTGATTCAACAGTACTGAAAAAAAAATAACTTACAGAGTGCATGAAACATGATTTAGAGCTTGTTTATGGAAAAGTGTTTATTTCTGTATTTCAACATGATTTGGAGCTTGTTTTTGGAAAAGTGTTAATTTCTGTATTTCAACATGATTTGAAGCTTGTTTTTGAAAAGTGCTTATTTCTGTTTTTCAACATGATTTAGAGCTTGTTTTTGGAAAAGTGTTTATTTCTGTATTTCAATGTTGCAACTTGCTGAAAACTGTCCACAGTGTTCCTAACATCCTGATTCAACAGTACTGAAAAAAAATTAACTTACAGAGTGCATGAAACATGATTTAGAGCTTGTTTATGGAAAAGTGTTTATTTCTGTATTTCAACATGATTTGGAGCTTGTTTTTGGAAAAGTGTTTATTTCTGTATTTCAACATGATTTAGAGCTTGTTTTTGGAAAAGTGTTAATTTCTGTATTTCAACATGATTTGAAGCTTGTTTTTGAAAAGTGCTTATTTCTGTTTTTCAACATGATTTAGAGCTTGTTTTTGGAAAAGTGTTTATTTCTGTATTTCAATGTTGCAACTTGCTGAAAACTGTCCACAGTGTTCCTAACATCCTGATTCAACAGTACTGAAAAAAAAATTAACTTACAGAGTGCATGAAACATGATTTAGAGCTTGTTTATGGAAAATTGTTTATTTCTGTATTTCAACATGATTTGGAGCTTGTTTTTGAAAAGTGCTTATTTCTGTTTTTCAACATGATTTAGAGCTTGTTTTTGGAAAAGTGTTTATTTCTGTATTTCAATGTTGCAACTTGCTGAAAACTGTCCACAGTGTTCCTAAGATCCTGATTCAACAGTACTGAAAAAAAATTAACTTACAGAGTGCATGAAACATGATTTAGAGCTTGTTTATGGAAAAGTGTTTATTTCTGTATTTCAACATGATTTGGAGCTTGTTTTTGGAAAAGTGTTAATTTCTGTATTTCAACATGATTTGAAGCTTGTTTTTGAAAAGTGCTTATTTCTGTTTTTCAACATGATTTAGAGCTTGTTTTTGGAAAAGTGTTTATTTCTGTATTTCAATGTTGCAACTTGCAGAAACCAGTCCACAGTGTTCCTAACATCCTGATTCAACAGTACTGAAAAAAAATTAACTTACAGAGTGCATGAAACATGATTTAGAGCTTGTTTATGGAAAAGTGTTTATTTCTGTATTTCAACATGATTTGGAGCTTGTTTTTGGAAAAGTGTTTATTTCTGTATTTCAATGTTGCAACTTGATGAAACCAGTCCACAGTGTTCCTAACATCCTGATTCAACAGTACTGAAAAAAAATTAACTTACAGAGTGCATGAAACATGATTTAGAGCTTGTTTATGGAAAAGTGTTTATTTCTGTATTTCAACATGATTTGGAGCTTGTTTTTGGAAAAGTGTTTATTTCTGTATTTCAACATGATTTGGAGCTTGTTTTTGGAAAAGGGTTAATTTCTGTATTTCAACATGATTTGAAGCTTGTTTTTGAAAAGTGCTTATTTCTGTTTTTCAACATGATTTAGAGCTTGTTTTTGGAAAAGTGTTTATTTCTGTATTTCAATGTTGCAACTTGCTGAAAACTGTCCACAGTGTTCCTAACATCCTGATTCAACAGTACTGAAAAAAAATTAACTTACAGAGTGCATGAAACATGATTTAGAGCTTGTTTATGGAAAAGTGTTTATTTCTGTATTTCAACATGATTTGGAGCTTGTTTTTGGAAAAGTGTTAATTTCTGTATTTCAACATGATTTGAAGCTTGTTTTTGAAAAGTGCTTATTTCTGTTTTTCAACATGATTTAGAGCTTGTTTTTGGAAAAGTGTTTATTTCTGTATTTCAATGTTGCAACTTGCTGAAAACTGTCCACAGTGTTCCTAACATCCTGATTCAACAGTACTGAAAAAAAATAACTTACAGAGTGCATGAAACATGATTTAGAGCTTGTTTATGGAAAAGTGTTTATTTCTGTATTTCAACATGATTTGGAGCTTGTTTTTTGAAAAGTGTTAATTTCTGTATTTCAACATGATTTGAAGCTTGTTTTTGAAAAGTGCTTATTTCTGTTTTTCAACATGATTTAGAGCTTGTTTTTGGAAAAGTGTTTATTTCTGTATTTCAATGTTGCAACTTGCTGAAAACTGTCCACAGTGTTCCTAACATCCTGATTCAACAGTACTGAAAAAAAAATAACTTACAGAGTGCATGAAACATGATTTAGAGCTTGTTTATGGAAAAGTGTTTATTTCTGTATTTCAACATGATTTGGAGCTTGTTTTTGGAAAAGTGTTAATTTCTGTATTTCAACATGATTTAGAGCTTGTTTTTGGAAAAGTGTTAATTTCTGTATTTCAACATGATTTGGAGCTTGTTTTGGAAAAGTGTTATTTCTGTTTTTCAACATGATTTAGAGCTTGTTTTTGGAAAAGTGTTTATTTCTGTATTTCAATGTTGCAACTTGCTGAAAACTGTCCACAGTGTTCCTAACATCCTGATTCAACAGTACTGAAAAAAAAATTAACTTACAGAGTGCATGAAACATGATTTAGAGCTTGTTTATGGAAAATTGTTTATTTCTGTATTTCAACATGATTTGGAGCTTGTTTTTGAAAAGTGCTTATTTCTGTTTTTCAACATGATTTAGAGCTTGTTTTTGGAAAAGTGTTTATTTCTGTATTTCAATGTTGCAACTTGCTGAAAACTGTCCACAGTGTTCCTAAGATCCTGATTCAACAGTACTGAAAAAAAATTAACTTACAGAGTGCATGAAACATGATTTAGAGCTTGTTTATGGAAAAGTGTTTATTTCTGTATTTCAACATGATTTGGAGCTTGTTTTTGGAAAAGTGTTAATTTCTGTATTTCAACATGATTTGAAGCTTGTTTTTGAAAAGTGCTTATTTCTGTTTTTCAACATGATTTAGAGCTTGTTTTTGGAAAAGTGTTTATTTCTGTATTTCAATGTTGCAACTTGCTGAAAACAGTCCACAGTGTTCCTAACATCCTGATTCAACAGTACTGAAAAAAAATTAACTTACAGAGTGCATGAAACATGATTTAGAGCTTGTTTATGGAAAAGTGTTTATTTCTGTATTTCAACATGATTTGGAGCTTGTTTTTGGAAAAGTGTTTATTTCTGTATTTCAATGTTGCAACTTGCAGAAACCAGTCCACAGTGTTCCTAACATCCTGATTCAACAGTACTGAAAAAAAATTAACTTACAGAGTGCATGAAACATGATTTAGAGCTTGTTTATGGAAAAGTGTTTATTTCTGTATTTCAACATGATTTGGAGCTTGTTTTTGGAAAAGTGTTTATTTCTGTATTTCAACATGATTTGGAGCTTGTTTTTGGAAAAGGGTTAATTTCTGTATTTCAACATGATTTGAAGCTTGTTTTTGAAAAGTGCTTATTTCTGTTTTTCAACATGATTTAGAGCTTGTTTTTGGAAAAGTGTTTATTTCTGTATTTCAATGTTGCAACTTGCTGAAAACTGTCCACAGTGTTCCTAACATCCTGATTCAACAGTACTGAAAAAAATGAACTTACAGAGTGCATGAAACATGATTTAGAGCTTGTTTATGGAAAAGTGTTTATTTCTGTATTTCAACATGATTTGGAGCTTGTTTTTGGAAAAGTGTTAATTTCTGTATTTCAACATGATTTGAAGCTTGTTTTTGAAAAGTGCTTATTTCTGTTTTTCAACATGATTTAGAGCTTGTTTTTGGAAAAGTGTTTATTTCTGTATTTCAATGTTGCAACTTGCTGAAAACTGTCCACAGTGTTCCTATCATCCAGTTCTAACAGTACTGAAAAAAATCACTTACAGAGTGCATCAAACATGATTTAGAGCTTGTTTATGAAAAAGTGTTTATTTCTGTATTTCAACATGATTTGGAGCTTGTTTTTGGAAAAGTGTTTATTTCTGTATTTCAATGTTGCAACTTGCTGAAAACTGTCCACAGTGTTCCTAACATCCTGATTCAACAGTACTGAAAAAAAATTAACTTACAGAGTGCATGAAACATGATTTAGAGCTTGTTTATGGAAAAGTGTTTATTTCTGTATTTCAACATGATTTGGAGCTTGTTTTTGGAAAAGTGTTTATTTCTGTATTTCAACATGATTTGGAGCTTGTTTTTGGAAAAGGGTTAATTTCTGTATTTCAACATGATTTGAAGCTTGTTTTTGAAAAGTGCTTATTTCTGTTTTTCAACATGATTTAGAGCTTGTTTTTGGAAAAGTGTTTATTTCTGTATTTCAATGTTGCAACTTGCTGAAAACTGTCCACAGTGTTCCTAACATCCTGATTCAACAGTACTGAAAAAAAATTAACTTACAGAGTGCATGAAACATGATTTAGAGCTTGTTTATGGAAAAGTGTTTATTTCTGTATTTCAACATGATTTGGAGCTTGTTTTTGGAAAAGTGTTAATTTCTGTATTTCAACATGATTTGAAGCTTGTTTTTGAAAAGTGCTTATTTCTGTTTTTCAACATGATTTAGAGCTTGTTTTTGGAAAAGTGTTTATTTCTGTATTTCAATGTTGCAACTTGCTGAAAACTGTCCACAGTGTTCCTAACATCCTGATTCAACAGTACTGAAAAAAAATTAACTTACAGAGTGCATGAAACATGATTTAGAGCTTGTTTATGGAAAAGTGTTTATTTCTGTATTTCAACATGATTTGGAGCTTGTTTTTGGAAAAGTGTTTATTTCTGTATTTCAATGTTGCAACTTGCTGAAAACAGTCCACAGTGTTCCTAACATCCTGATTCAACAGTACTGAAAAAAAATTAACTTACAGAGTGCATGAAACATGATTTAGAGCTTGTTTATGGAAAAGTGTTTATTTCTGTATTTCAACATGATTTGGAGCTTGTTTTTGGAAAAGTGTTTATTTCTGTATTTCAACATGATTTGGAGCTTGTTTTTGGAAAAGGGTTAATTTCTGTTTTCAACATGATTTGAAGCTTGTTTTTGAAAAGTGCTTATTTCTGTTTTTCAACATGATTTAGAGCTTGTTTTTGGAAAAGTGTTTATTTCTGTATTTCAATGTTGCAACTTGCTGAAAACTGTCCACAGTGTTCCTAACATCCTGATTCAACAGTACTGAAAAAAAATGAACTTACAGAGTGCATGAAACATGATTTAGAGCTTGTTTATGGAAAAGTGTTTATTTCTGTATTTCAACATGATTTGGAGCTTGTTTTTGGAAAAGTGTTAATTTCTGTATTTCAACATGATTTGAAGCTTGTTTTTGAAAAGTGCTTATTTCTGTTTTTCAACATGATTTAGAGCTTGTTTTTGGAAAAGTGTTTATTTCTGTATTTCAATGTTGCAACTTGCTGAAAACTGTCCACAGTGTTCCTATCATCCAGTTCTAACAGTACTGGAAAAAATATCACTTACAGAGTGCATCAAACATGATTTAGAGCTTGTTTATGAAAAAGTGTTTATTTCTGTATTTCAACATGATTTGGAGCTTGTTTTTGGAAAAGTGTTTATTTCTGTATTCCAATATTGCAACTTGCTGAAAACTGTCCACAGTGTTCCTAACATCCTGATTCAACAGTACTGAAAAAAAATTAACTTACAGAGTGCATGAAACATGATTTAGAGCTTGTTTATGGAAAAGTGTTTATTTCTGTATTTCAACATGATTTGGAGCTTGTTTTTGGAAAAGTGTTTATTTCTGTATTTCAACATGATTTGGAGCTTGTTTTTGGAAAAGGGTTAATTTCTGTATTTCAACATGATTTGAAGCTTGTTTTTGAAAAGTGCTTATTTCTGTTTTTCAACATGATTTAGAGCTTGTTTTTGGAAAAGTGTTTATTTCTGTATTTCAATGTTGCAACTTGCTGAAAACTGTCCACAGTGTTCCTAACATCCTGATTCAACAGTACTGAAAAAAAATTAACTTACAGAGTGCATGAAACATGATTTAGAGCTTGTTTATGGAAAAGTGTTTATTTCTGTATTTCAACATGATTTGGAGCTTGTTTTTGAAAAGTGCTTATTTCTGTTTTTCAACATGATTTAGAGCTTGTTTTTGGAAAAGTGTTTATTTCTGTATTTCAATGTTGCAACTTGCTGAAAACTGTCCACAGTGTTCCTAACATCCTGATTCAACAGTACTGAAAAAAAATTAACTTACAGAGTGCATGAAACATGATTTAGAGCTTGTTTATGGAAAAGTGTTTATTTCTGTATTTCAACATGATTTGGAGCTTGTTTTTGGAAAAGTGTTAATTTCTGTATTTCAACATGATTTGAAGCTTGTTTTTGAAAAGTGCTTATTTCTGTTTTTCAACATGATTTAGAGCTTGTTTTTGGAAAAGTGTTTATTTCTGTATTTCAATGTTGCAACTTGCTGAAAACTGTCCACAGTGTTCCTAACATCCTGATTCAACAGTACTGAAAAAAAATTAACTTACAGAGTGCATGAAACATGATTTAGAGCTTGTTTATGGAAAAGTGTTTATTTCTGTATTTCAACATGATTTGGAGCTTGTTTTTGGAAAAGTGTTTATTTCTGTATTTCAATGTTGCAACTTGCTGAAAACTGTCCACAGTGTTCCTAACATCCTGATTCAACAGTACTGAAAAAAAAATAACTTACAGAGTGCATGAAACATGATTTAGAGCTTGTTTATGGAAAAGTGTTTATTTCTGTATTTCAACATGATTTGGAGCTTGTTTTTGGAAAAGTGTTTATTTCTGTATTTCAACATGATTTGGAGCTTGTTTTTGGAAAAGGGTTAATTTCTGTATTTCAACATGATTTGAAGCTTGTTTTTGAAAAGTGCTTATTTCTGTTTTTCAACATGATTTAGAGCTTGTTTTTGGAAAAGTGTTTATTTCTGTATTTCAATGTTGCAACTTGCTGAAAACTGTCCACAGTGTTCCTAACATCCTGATTCAACAGTACTGAAAAAAAATGAACTTACAGAGTGCATGAAACATGATTTAGAGCTTGTTTATGGAAAAGTGTTTATTTCTGTATTTCAACATGATTTGGAGCTTGTTTTTTGAAAAGTGTTAATTTCTGTATTTCAACATGATTTGAAGCTTATTTTTGAAAAGTGCTTATTTCTGTTTTTCAACATGATTTAGAGCTTGTTTTTGGAAAAGTGTTTATTTCTGTATTTCAATGTTGCAACTTGCTGAAAACTGTCCACAGTGTTCCTAACATCCTGATTCAACAGTACTGAAAAAAAAAATAACTTACAGAGTGCATGAAACATGATTTAGAGCTTGTTTATGGAAAAGTGTTTATTTCTGTATTTCAACATGATTTGGAGCTTGTTTTTGGAAAAGTGTTAATTTCTGTATTTCAACATGATTTGAAGCTTGTTTTTGAAAAGTGCTTATTTCTGTTTTTCAACATGATTTAGAGCTTGTTTTTGGAAAAGTGTTTATTTCTGTATTTCAATGTTGCAACTTGCTGAAAACTGTCCACAGTGTTCCTAACATCCTGATTCAACAGTACTGAAAAAAAAATAACTTACAGAGTGCATGAAACATGATTTAGAGCTTGTTTATGGAAAAGTGTTTATTTCTGTATTTCAACATGATTTGGAGCTTGTTTTTGGAAAAGTGTTAATTTCTGTATTTCAACATGATTTGAAGCTTGTTTTTGAAAAGTGCTTATTTCTGTTTTTCAACATGATTTAGAGCTTGTTTTTGGAAAAGTGTTTATTTCTGTATTTCAATGTTGCAACTTGCTGAAAACTGTCCACAGTGTTCCTAACATCCTGATTCAACAGTACTGAAAAAAAATGAACTTACAGAGTGCATGAAACATGATTTAGAGCTTGTTTATGGAAAAGTGTTTATTTCTGTATTTCAACATGATTTGGAGCTTGTTTTTGGAAAAGTGTTAATTTCTGTATTTCAACATGATTTGAAGCTTGTTTTTGAAAAGTGCTTATTTCTGTTTTTCAACATGATTTAGAGCTTGTTTTTGGAAAAGTGTTTATTTCTGTATTTCAATGTTGCAACTTGCTGAAAACTGTCCACAGTGTTCCTAACATCCTGATTCAACAGTACTGAAAAAAAATGAACTTACAGAGTGCATGAAACATGATTTAGAGCTTGTTTATGGAAAAGTGTTTATTTCTGTATTTCAACATGATTTGGAGCTTGTTTTTGGAAAAGTGTTAATTTCTGTATTTCAACATGATTTGAAGCTTGTTTTTGAAAAGTGCTTATTTCTGTTTTTCAACATGATTTAGAGCTTGTTTTTGGAAAAGTGTTTATTTCTGTATTTCAATGTTGCAACTTGCTGAAAACTGTCCACAGTGTTCCTAACATCCTGATTCAACAGTACTGAAAAAAAATTAACTTACAGAGTGCATGAAACATGATTTAGAGCTTGTTTATGGAAAAGTGTTTATTTCTGTATTTCAACATGATTTGGAGCTTGTTTTTGGAAAAGTGTTAATTTCTGTATTTCAACATGATTTGAAGCTTGTTTTTGAAAAGTGCTTATTTCTGTTTTTCAACATGATTTAGAGCTTGTTTTTGGAAAAGTGTTTATTTCTGTATTTCAATGTTGCAACTTGCTGAAAACTGTCCACAGTGTTCCTAACATCCTGATTCAACAGTACTGAAAAAAAATGAACTTACAGAGTGCATGAAACATGATTTAGAGCTTGTTTATGGAAAAGTGTTTATTTCTGTATTTCAACATGATTTGGAGCTTGTTTTTGGAAAAGTGTTAATTTCTGTATTTCAACATGATTTGAAGCTTGTTTTTGAAAAGTGCTTATTTCTGTTTTTCAACATGATTTAGAGCTTGTTTTTGGAAAAGTGTTTATTTCTGTATTTCAATGTTGCAACTTGCTGAAAACTGTCCACAGTGTTCCTAACATCCTGATTCAACAGTACTGAAAAAAAATGAACTTACAGAGTGCATGAAACATGATTTAGAGCTTGTTTATGGAAAAGTGTTTATTTCTGTATTTCAACATGATTTGGAGCTTGTTTTTGGAAAAGTGTTAATTTCTGTATTTCAACATGATTTGAAGCTTGTTTTTGAAAAGTGCTTATTTCTGTTTTTCAACATGATTTAGAGCTTGTTTTTGGAAAAGTGTTTATTTCTGTATTTCAATGTTGCAACTTGCTGAAAACTGTCCACAGTGTTCCTAACATCCTGATTCAACAGTACTGAAAAAAAATAACTTACAGAGTGCATGAAACATGATTTAGAGCTTGTTTATGGAAAAGTGTTTATTTCTGTATTTCAACATGATTTGGAGCTTGTTTTTGGAAAAGTGTTAATTTCTGTATTTCAACATGATTTGAAGCTTGTTTTTGAAAAGTGCTTATTTCTGTTTTTCAACATGATTTAGAGCTTGTTTTTGGAAAAGTGTTTATTTCTGTATTTCAATGTTGCAACTTGCTGAAAACTGTCCACAGTGTTCCTAACATCCTGATTCAACAGTACTGAAAAAAAAATGAACTTACAGAGTGCATGAAACATGATTTAGAGCTTGTTTATGGAAAAGTGTTTATTTCTGTATTTCAACATGATTTGGAGCTTGTTTTTGGAAAAGTGTTAATTTCTGTATTTCAACATGATTTGAAGCTTGTTTTTGAAAAGTGCTTATTTCTGTTTTTCAACATGATTTAGAGCTTGTTTTTGGAAAAGTGTTTATTTCTGTATTTCAATGTTGCAACTTGCTGAAAACTGTCCACAGTGTTCCTAACATCCTGATTCAACAGTACTGAAAAAAAAATAACTTACAGAGTGCATGAAACATGATTTAGAGCTTGTTTATGGAAAAGTGTTTATTTCTGTATTTCAACATGATTTGGAGCTTGTTTTTGGAAAAGTGTTAATTTCTGTATTTCAACATGATTTGAAGCTTGTTTTTGAAAAGTGCTTATTTCTGTTTTTCAACATGATTTAGAGCTTGTTTTTGGAAAAGTGTTTATTTCTGTATTTCAATGTTGCAACTTGCTGAAAACTGTCCACAGTGTTCCTAACATCCTGATTCAACAGTACTGAAAAAAAATGAACTTACAGAGTGCATGAAACATGATTTAGAGCTTGTTTATGGAAAAGTGTTTATTTCTGTATTTCAACATGATTTGGAGCTTGTTTTTGGAAAAGTGTTAATTTCTGTATTTCAACATGATTTGAAGCTTGTTTTTGAAAAGTGCTTATTTCTGTTTTTCAACATGATTTAGAGCTTGTTTTTGGAAAAGTGTTTATTTCTGTATTTCAATGTTGCAACTTGCTGAAAACTGTCCACAGTGTTCCTAACATCCTGATTCAACAGTACTGAAAAAAAAATGAACTTACAGAGTGCATGAAACATGATTTAGAGCTTGTTTATGGAAAAGTGTTTATTTCTGTATTTCAACATGATTTGAAGCTTGTTTTTGAAAAGTGCTTATTTCTGTTTTTCAACATGATTTAGAGCTTGTTTTTGGAAAAGTGTTTATTTCTGTATTTCAATGTTGCAACTTGCTGAAAACTGTCCACAGTGTTCCTAACATCCTGATTCAACAGTACTGAAAAAAAATAACTTACAGAGTGCATGAAACATGATTTAGAGCTTGTTTATGGAAAAGTGTTTATTTCTGTATTTCAACATGATTTGGAGCTTGTTTTTGGAAAAGTGTTAATTTCTGTATTTCAACATGATTTGAAGCTTGTTTTTGAAAAGTGCTTATTTCTGTTTTTCAACATGATTTAGAGCTTGTTTTTGGAAAAGTGTTTATTTCTGTATTTCAATGTTGCAACTTGCTGAAAACTGTCCACAGTGTTCCTAACATCCTGATTCAACAGTACTGAAAAAAAATGAACTTACAGAGTGCATGAAACATGATTTAGAGCTTGTTTATGGAAAAGTGTTTATTTCTGTATTTCAACATGATTTGGAGCTTGTTTTTGGAAAAGTGTTAATTTCTGTATTTCAACATGATTTGAAGCTTGTTTTTGAAAAGTGCTTATTTCTGTTTTTCAACATGATTTAGAGCTTGTTTTTGGAAAAGTGTTTATTTCTGTATTTCAATGTTGCAACTTGCTGAAAACTGTCCACAGTGTTCCTAACATCCTGATTCAACAGTACTGAAAAAAAATTAACTTACAGAGTGCATGAAACATGATTTAGAGCTTGTTTATGGAAAAGTGTTTATTTCTGTATTTCAACATGATTTGGAGCTTGTTTTTGGAAAAGTGTTAATTTCTGTATTTCAACATGATTTGAAGCTTGTTTTTGAAAAGTGCTTATTTCTGTTTTTCAACATGATTTAGAGCTTGTTTTTGGAAAAGTGTTTATTTCTGTATTTCAATGTTGCAACTTGCTGAAAACTGTCCACAGTGTTCCTAACATCCTGATTCAACAGTACTGAAAAAAAATTAACTTACAGAGTGCATGAAACATGATTTAGAGCTTGTTTATGGAAAAGTGTTTATTTCTGTATTTCAACATGATTTGGAGCTTGTTTTTGGAAAAGTGTTAATTTCTGTATTTCAACATGATTTGAAGCTTGTTTTTGAAAAGTGCTTATTTCTGTTTTTCAACATGATTTAGAGCTTGTTTTTGGAAAAGTGTTTATTTCTGTATTTCAATGTTGCAACTTGCTGAAAACTGTCCACAGTGTTCCTAACATCCTGATTCAACAGTACTGAAAAAAAATGAACTTACAGAGTGCATGAAACATGATTTAGAGCTTGTTTATGGAAAAGTGTTTATTTCTGTATTTCAACATGATTTGGAGCTTGTTTTTGAAGTGCTTATTTCTGTTTTTCAAAATGATTTGGAGCTTGTTTTTGGAAAAGTGTTAATTTCTGTATTTCAACATGATTTGAAGCTTGTTTTTGAAAAGTGCTTATTTCTGTTTTTCAACATGATTTAGAGCTTGTTTTTGGAAAAGTGTTTATTTCTGTATTTCAATGTTGCAACTTGCTGAAAACTGTCCACAGTGTTCCTAACATCCTGATTCAACAGTACTGAAAAAAAATGAACTTACAGAGTGCATGAAACATGATTTAGAGCTTGTTTATGGAAAAGTGTTTATTTCTGTATTTCAACATGATTTGGAGCTTGTTTTTGAAAAGTGCTTATTTCTGTTTTTCAAAATGATTTGGAGCTTGTTTTTGGAAAAGTGTTAATTTCTGTATTTCAACATGATTTGAAGCTTGTTTTTGAAAAGTGCTTATTTCTGTTTTTCAACATGATTTAGAGCTTGTTTTTGGAAAAGTGTTTATTTCTGTATTTCAACTTAATTTGGAGCTTGTTTTTGGAAAAGGGTTAATTTCTGTATTTCAACATGATTTGAAGCTTGTTTTTGAAAAGTGCTTATTTCTGATTTTCAACATGATTTAGAGCTTGTTTATGGAAAAGTGTTTATTTCTGTATTTCAACATGATTTGGAGCTTGTTTTTGGAAAAGTGTTAATTTCTGTATTTCAACATGATTTGAAGCTTGTTTTTGAAAAGTGCTTATTTCTGTTTTTCAACATGATTTAGAGCTTGTTTTTGGAAAAGTGTTTATTTCTGTATTTCAATGTTGCAACTTGCTGAAAACTGTCCACAGTGTTCCTAACATTCAACAGTACTGAAAAAAAATAACTTACAGAGTGCATGAAACATGATTTAGAGCTTGTTTATGGAAAAGTGTTTATTTCTGTATTTCAACATGATTTGGAGCTTGTTTTTGGAAAAGTGTTTAATTTCTGTATTTCAACATGATTTGAAGCTTGTTTTTGAAAAGTGCTTATTTCTGTTTTTCAACATGATTTAGAGCTTGTTTTTGGAAAAGTGTTTATTTCTGTATTTCAATGTTGCAACTTGCTGAAAACTGTCCACAGTGTTCCTAACATCCTGATTCAACAGTACTGAAAAAAAATGAACTTACAGAGTGCATGAAACATGATTTAGAGCTTGTTTATGGAAAAGTGTTTATTTCTGTATTTCAACATGATTTGGAGCTTGTTTTTGGAAAAGTGTTAATTTCTGTTTTTCAACATGATTTAGAGCTTGTTTTTGGAAAAGTGTTTATTTCTGTATTTCAATGTTGCAACTTGCTGAAAACTGTCCACAGTGTTCCTAAGATCCTGATTCAACAGTACTGAAAAAAAATTAACTTACAGAGTGCATGAAACATGATTTAGAGCTTGTTTATGGAAAAGTGTTTATTTCTGTATTTCAACATGATTTGGAGCTTGTTTTTGGAAAAGTGTTAATTTCTGTATTTCAACATGATTTGAAGCTTGTTTTTGAAAAGTGCTTATTTCTGTTTTTCAACATGATTTAGAGCTTGTTTTAGGAAAAGTGTTTATTTCTGTATTTCAATGTTGCAACTTGCTGAAAACTGTCCACAGTGTTCCTAACATCCTGATTCAACAGTACTGAAAAAAAATTAACTTACAGAGTGCATGAAACATGATTTAGAGCTTGTTTATGGAAAAGTGTTTATTTCTGTATTTCAACATGATTTGGAGCTTGTTTTTGGAAAAGTGTTTATTTCTGTATTTCAACATGATTTGGAGCTTGTTTTTGGAAAAGGGTTAATTTCTGTATTTCAACATGATTTGAAGCTTGTTTTTGGAAAAGTGTTTATTTCTGTATTTCAATGTTGCAACTTGCTGAAAACTGTCCACAGTGTTCCTAACATCCTGATTCAACAGTACTGAAAAAAAATGAACTTACAGAGTGCATGAAACATGATTTAGAGCTTGTTTATGGAAAAGTGTTTATTTCTGTATTTCAACATGATTTGGAGCTTGTTTTTGAAAAGTGCTTATTTCTGTTTTTCAAAATGATTTGGAGCTTGTTTTTGGAAAAGTGTTCATTTCTGTATTTCAACATGATTTGAAGCTTGTTTTTGAAAAGTGCTTATTTCTGTTTTTCAACATGATTTAGAGCTTGTTTTTGGAAAAGTGTTTATTTCTGTATTTCAATGTTGCAACTTGCTGAAAACTGTCCACAGTGTTCCTAATATCCTGATTCAACAGTACTGAAAAAAAAATAACTTACAGAGTGCATGAAACATGATTTAGAGCTTGTTTATGGAAAATTGTTTATTTCTGTATTTCAACATGATTTGGAGCTTGTTTTTGAAAAGTGCTTATTTCTGTTTTTCAAAATGATTTAGAGCTTGTTTATGGAAAATTGTTTATTTCTGTATTTCAACATGATTTGGAGCTTGTTTTTGAAAAGTGCTTATTTCTGTTTTTCAACATGATTTAGAGCTTGTTTTTGGAAAAGTGTTTATTTCTGTATTTCAATGTTGCAACTTGCTGAAAACTGTCCACAGTGTTCCTAACATCCTGATTCAACAGTACTGAAAAAAAATTAACTTACAGAGTGCATGAAACATGATTTAGAGCTTGTTTATGGAAAAGTGTTTATTTCTGTATTTCAACAAGATTTGGAGCTTGTTTTTGGAAAAGTGTTTATTTCTGTATTTCAACATTATTTGGAGCTTGTTTTTGGAAAAGTGTTAATTTCTGTATTTCAACATGATTTGAAGCTTGTTTTTGAAAAGTGCTTATTTCTGTTTTTCAACATGATTTAGAGCTTGTTTTTGGAAAAGTGTTTATTTCTGTATTTCAATGTTGCAACTTGCTGAAAACTGTCCACAGTGTTCCTAACATCCTGATTCAACAGTACTGAAAAAAAATTAACTTACAGAGTGCATGAAACATGATTTAGAGCTTGTTTATGGAAAAGTGTTTATTTCTGTATTTCAACATGATTTGGAGCTTGTTTTTGAAAAGTGCTTATTTCTGTTTTTCAAAATGATTTGGAGCTTGTTTTTGGAAAAGTGTTTATTTCTGTATTTCAACATGATTTGAAGCTTGTTTTTGAAAAGTGCTTATTTCTGTTTTTCAACATGATTTAGAGCTTGTTTTTGGAAAAGTGTTTATTTCTGTATTTCAATGTTGCAACTTGCTGAAAACTGTCCACAGTGTTCCTAACATCCTGATTCAACAGTACTGAAAAAAAAATTAACTTACAGAGTGCATGAAACATGATTTAGAGCTTGTTTATGGAAAATTGTTTATTTCTGTATTTCAACATGATTTGGAGCTTGTTTTTGAAAAGTGCTTATTTCTGTTTTTCAAAATGATTTAGAGCTTGTTTTTGGAAAAGTGTTTATTTCTGTATTTCAATGTTGCAACTTGCTGAAAACTGTCCACAGTGTTCCTAAGATCCTGATTCAACAGTACTGAAAAAAAATTAACTTACAGAGTGCATCAAACATGATTTAGAGCTTGTTTATGGAAAAGTGTCAATTTCTGTATTTCAACATGATTTGGAGCTTGTTTTTGGAAAAGTGTTTAATTCTGTATTTCAACTTAATTTGGAGCTTGTTTTTGGAAGAGGGTTAATTTCTCTATTTCAACATGATTTGAAGCTTGTTTTTGAAAAGTGCTTATTTCTGTTTTTCAACATGATTTAGAGCTTGTTTTTGGAAAAGTGTTTATTTCTGTATTTCAATGTTGCAACTTGCTGAAAACTGTCCACAGTGTTCCTAAGATCCTGATTCAACAGTACTGAAAAAAAATTAACTTACAGAGTGCATGAAACATGATTTAGAGCTTGTTTATGGAAAAGTGTTTATTTCTGTATTTCAACATGATTTGGAGCTTGTTTTTGGAAAAGTGTTTATTTCTGTATTTCAACATGATTTGAAGCTTGTTTTTGAAAAGTGCTTATTTCTGTTTTTCAACATGATTTAGAGCTTGTTTTTGGAAAAGTGTTTATTTCTGTATTTCAATGTTGCAACTTGCAGAAACCAGTCCACAGTGTTCCTAACATCCTGATTCAACAGTACTGAAAAAAAATTAACTTACAGAGTGCATGAAACATGATTTAGAGCTTGTTTATGGAAAAGTGTTTATTTCTGTATTTCAACATGATTTGGAGCTTGTTTTTGGAAAAGTGTTTATTTCTGTATTTCAACATGATTTGGAGCTTGTTTTTGGAAAAGGGTTAATTTCTGTATTTCAACATGATTTGAAGCTTGTTTTTGAAAAGTGCTTATTTCTGTTTTTCAACATGATTTAGAGCTTGTTTTTGGAAAAGTGTTTATTTCTGTATTTCAATGTTGCAACTTGCTGAAAACTGTCCACAGTGTTCCTAACATCCTGATTCAACAGTACTGAAAAAAATGAACTTACAGAGTGCATGAAACATGATTTAGAGCTTGTTTATGGAAAAGTGTTTATTTCTGTATTTCAACATGATTTGGAGCTTGTTTTTTGAAAAGTGTTAATTTCTGTATTTCAACATGATTTGAAGCTTGTTTTTGAAAAGTGCTTATTTCTGTTTTTCAACATGATTTAGAGCTTGTTTTTGGAAAAGTGTTTATTTCTGTATTTCAATGTTGCAACTTGCTGAAAACTGTCCACAGTGTTCCTAACATCCTGATTCAACAGTACTGAAAAAAAAAATAACTTACATGAAACATGATTTAGAGCTTGTTTATGGAAAAGTGTTTATTTCTGTATTTCAACATGATTTGGAGCTTGTTTTTTGAAAAGTGTTAATTTCTGTATTTCAACATGATTTGAAGCTTGTTTTTGAAAAGTGCTTATTTCTGTTTTTCAACATGATTAGAGCTTGTTTTTGGAAAAGTGTTTATTTCTGTATTTCAATGTTGCAACTTGCTGAAAACTGTCCACAGTGTTCCTAACATCCTGATTCAACAGTACTGAAAAAAAAAAAAAACTTACAGAGTGCATGAAACATGATTTAGAGCTTGTTTATGGAAAAGTGTTTATTTCTGTATTTCAACATGATTTAGAGCTTGTTTATGGAAAAGTGTTTATTTCTGTATTTCAACATGATTTGAAGCTTGTTTTTGAAAAGTGCTTATTTCTGTTTTTCAACATGATTTAGAGCTTGTTTCTGGAAAAGTGTTTATTTCTGTATTTCAATGTTGCAACTTGCTGAAAACTGTCCACAGTGTTCCTAACATTCAACAGTACTGAAAAAAAAAATAACTTACAGAGTGCATGAAACATGATTTAGAGCTTGTTTATGGAAAAGTGTTTATTTCTGTATTTCAACATGATTTGGAGCTTGTTTTTGGAAAAGTGTTAATTTCTGTATTTCAACATGATTTGAAGCTTGTTTTTGAAAAGTGCTTATTTCTGTTTTTCAACATGATTTAGAGCTTGTTTTTGGAAAAGTGTTTATTTCTGTATTTCAATGTTGCAACTTGCTTAAAACTGTCCACAGTGTTCCTAACATCCTGATTCAACAGTACTGAAAAAAAATGAACTTACAGAGTGCATGAAACATGATTTAGAGCTTGTTTATGGAAAAGTGTTTATTTCTGTATTTCAACATGATTTGGAGCTTGTTTTTGGAAAAGTGTTTATTTCTGTATTTCAACATGATTTGGAGCTTGTTTTTGGAAAAGGGTTAATTTCTGTATTTCAACATGATTTGAAGCTTGTTTTTGAAAAGTGCTTATTTCTGTTTTTCAACATGATTTAGAGCTTGTTTTTGGAAAAGTGTTTATTTCTGTATTTCAATGTTGCAACTTGCTGAAAACTGTCCACAGTGTTCCTAACATCCTGATTCAACAGTACTGAAAAAAAAAATAACTTACATGAAACATGATTTAGAGCTTGTTTATGGAAAAGTGTTTATTTCTGTATTTCAACATGATTTGGAGCTTGTTTTTGGAAAAGTGTTAATTTCTGTATTTCAACATGATTTGAAGCTTGTTTTTGAAAAGTGCTTATTTCTGTTTTTCAACATGATTTAGAGCTTGTTTTTGGAAAAGTGTTTATTTCTGTATTTCAATGTTGCAACTTGCTTAAATCTGTCCACAGTGTTCCTAACATCTTGATTCAACAGTACTGAAAAAAAATGAACTTACAGAGTGCATGAAACATGATTTAGAGCTTGTTTATGGAAAAGTGTTTATTTCTGTATTTCAACATGATTTGGAGCTTGTTTTTTGAAAAGTGTTAATTTCTGTATTTCAACATGATTTGAAGCTTGTTTTTGAAAAGTGCTTATTTCTGTTTTTCAACATGATTAGAGCTTGTTTTTGGAAAAGTGTTTATTTCTGTATTTCAATGTTGCAACTTGCTGAAAACTGTCCACAGTGTTCCTAACATCCTGATTCAACAGCACTGAAAAAAAAAATAACTTACAGAGTGCATGAAACATGATTTAGAGCTTGTTTATGGAAAAGTGTTTATTTCTGTATTTCAACATGATTTAGAGCTTGTTTATGGAAAAGTGTTTATTTCTGTATTTCAACATGATTTGAAGCTTGTTTTTGAAAAGTGCTTATTTCTGTTTTTCAACATGATTTAGAGCTTGTTTTTGGAAAAGTGTTTATTTCTGTATTTCAATGTTGCAACTTGCTGAAAACTGTCCACAGTGTTCCTAACATTCAACAGTACTGAAAAAAAAAATAACTTACAGAGTGCATGAAACATGATTTAGAGCTTGTTTATGGAAAAGTGTTTATTTCTGTATTTCAACATGATTTGGAGCTTGTTTTTGGAAAAGTGTTAATTTCTGTATTTCAACATGATTTGAAGCTTGTTTTTGAAAAGTGCTTATTTCTGTTTTTCAACATGATTTAGAGCTTGTTTTTGGAAAAGTGTTTATTTCTGTATTTCAATGTTGCAACTTGCTTAACCTGTTGGGGATGGGGGCGCTGTTTAGACTATTTATGCTAATGTGGCTAATTTTTTAAACGGCTTCCCACAAAATCCTTGATCGTACAATATGCATATTATTATTATTATTGGATAGAAAACAGTCTATAGTTTCTATAGGAGTTGAAATTTTGTCTCTAAGTGGAACAGAGCCCATTCTACAGCAATTTCCCTGACATGGAGTCAGATTTGAGAAACGTTGGCCACTTTTCTGAAGTCATTTAAAAGGGCTCTGTCGTTGCTATGACTATACGGACACTTCTTACGTCTTCCCCTGGATGCCTTTACGTGATGACGATTCCAACGGGCTCGATTGCTCGTTCACAGGCCCTACAAATGAAAAAAACCTTTAGCTAGCAAGTCTTTTCTTGCTGCGTAACGCGCGTGGAAGACACCGACCCTCTCCTGTTCCAAGCGTTAGTTTAGCCTGTTATATTTCTCCGGTCATCTTTTCACTCGTTATAGGAGTTACAAACATCACAAAGTAGTTAATTTAAAGCGTTTTATAGCAATTTATATCCGTTTAGTGCGATTTTGGGACATTTATTTTTGCAACGATGTGAAAAGTTGGGCACGCTTTTCAGTTCATCCCGAACGTAGTTGACATTTCCACATGGCAAGAGGACAGCTTTCCACCAAAAGACGATTTCTCCCAAGAAAGGATCCTTTGCCCAAGATACTGATGGAAGAACAGCTCAAGGTAGGACATTTTTATTATGATAAATCGTGTTTCTGTCGAAACATTTTAGTGGCTTAGGACGCCATGTTTTTTGACGTAGCTTCGCTTGGCGCAAACTGTATTGAAAAGTAAGGATAAATTAAAAAATGTAATAACGCAATTGTATTAAGAATTAAATTGTCTATCAATCCCTGTCCACCCTATATTTTTTAGTCACGTTTATGAGTATTTATGTATAAGAGTAGATCACTGTCTAAGTGGCGCAAGGACGTTTTCTTTACCAGCTTGTCTACATTTCACATTGTCTAACCATGATTTTGGTGGCTAAATATAAACATTTTCGATCAAACTGTATATGCATGTTGTAATGTGATGTTACAGGAGTGTCATCGGAAGAATTCTGAGAAGGTTAGTGAAAAAATTAATATCTTTTGGCGATGTTGACTTTTATCGCTCACTTTGGCTAGAATCAATGCTGGGCTGCTAATTGCTATGTGCTAAGCTAATATAACGATTTATTGTGTTTTCGCTGTAAGACACTTAGAAAATCTGAAATATTGTCTGTATTCACAGGATCTGTGTCTTTCGATTCGTGTATGCTGTGTATTTTTACGAAATGTTTGATGATTAGTAGTTAGGTAAACACGTTGCTCATTGTAATTATTCTAGTCCATTTGTGATGGTGGGTGCAATTGTAAACTATGCCATATACCTGAAATATGCACTTTTTTCTAACAAAACCTATCCCATACCATAAATATGTTATCAGACTGTCATCTAATGAGTTTTTTTGTTGGTTAGGGGCTATAAATATCTTAGTTTAGCCGAATTGGTGATGGCTACTGGTGTTGGTGGACAAATAAAAGATGGTGGATTATGCTAATGTGTTTTTAGGTAATAGATGTACATCTTTACATATTGTGTCTTCCCTGTAAAACATTTTAAAAATCGGAAATGTTGACTGGATTCATAAGATCTGTGTCTTTCATTAGCTGTATTGGACTTTAATGTGTGAAAGTTAAATATTTTAAAAAAATATTTTTTTTGAATTTCGCGGCACTGGTTTTTCAGTGGGGGGGGGGGGGGGGGTGCCGCTAGCGCCACGCTGATCCTAGACAGGTTAAAACTGTCCACAGTGTTCCTAACATCCTGATTCAACAGTACTGAAAAAAAATGAACTTACAGAGTGCATGTAACATGATTTAGAGCTTGTTTATGGAAAAGTGTTTATTTCTGTATTTCAACATGATTTGGAGCTTGTTTTTGGAAAAGTGTTAATTTCTGTATTTCAACATGATTTGAAGCTTGTTTTTGAAAAGTGCTTATTTCTGTTTTTCAACATGATTTAGAGCTTGTTTTTGGAAAAGTGTTTATTTCTGTATTTCAATGTTGCAACTTGCTGAAAACTGTCCACAGTGTTCCTAACATCCTGATTCAACAGTACTGAAAAAAAATGAACTTACAGAGTGCATGAAACATGATTTAGAGCTTGTTTATGGAAAAGTGTTTATTTCTGTATTTCAACATGATTTGGAGCTTGTTTTTGGAAAAGTGTTAATTTCTGTATTTCAACATGATTTGAAGCTTGTTTTTGAAAAGTGCTTATTTCTGTTTTTCAACATGATTTAGAGCTTGTTTTTGGAAAAGTGTTTATTTCTGTATTTCAATGTTGCAACTTGCTGAAAACTGTCCACAGTGTTCCTAACATCCTGATTAAACAGTACTGAAAAAAAAATAACTTCCAGAGTGCATCAAACATGATTTAGAGCTTGTTTATGGAAAAGTGTTTATTTCTGTATTTCAACATGATTTGGAGCTTGTTTTTGGAAAAGTGTTAATTTCTGTATTTCAACATGATTTGAAGCTTGTTTTTGAAAAGTGCTTATTTCTGTTTTTCAACATGATTTAGAGCTTGTTTTTGGAAAAGTGTTTATTTCTGTATTTCAATGTTGCAACTTGCTGAAAACTGTCCACAGTGTTCCTAACATCCTGATTAAACAGTACTGAAAAAAAAATAACTTCCAGAGTGCATCAAACATGATTTAGAGCTTGTTTATGGAAAAGTGTTTATTTCTGTATTTCAACATGATTTGGAGCTTGTTTTTGGAAAAGTGTTTATTTCTGTATTTCAACATGATTTGGAGCTTGTTTTTGGAAAAGTGTTAATTTCTGTATTTCAACATGATTTGAAGCTTGTTTTTGAAAAGTGCTTATTTCTGTTTTTCAACATGATTTAGAGCTTGTTTTTGGAAAAGTGTTTATTTCTGTATTTCAATGTTGCAACTTGCTGAAAACTGTCCACAGTGTTCCTAACATCCTCATTAAACAGTACTGAAAAAAAAATAACTTCCAGAGTGCATCAAACATGATTTAGAGCTTGTTTATGGAAAAGTGTTTATTTCTGTATTTCAACATGATTTGGAGCTTGTTTTTGGAAAAGTGTCAATTTCTGTATTTCAACATGATTTGAAGCTTGTTTTTGAAAAGTGCTTATTTCTGTTTTTCAACATGATTTAGAGCTTGTTTTTGGAAAAGTGTTTATTTCTGTATTTCAATGTTGCAACTTGCTAAAAACTGTCCACAGTGTTCCTAACATCCTGATTAAACAGTACTGAAAAAAAATAACTTCCAGAGTGCATCAAACATGATTTAGAGCTTGTTTATGGAAAAGTGTTTATTTCTGTATTTCAACATGATTTGGAGCTTGTTTTTGGAAAAGTGTCAATTTCTGTATTTCAACATGATTTGAAGCTTGTTTTTGAAAAGTGCTTATTTCTGTTTTTCAACATGATTTAGAGCTTGTTTTTGGAAAAGTGTTTATTTCTGTATTTCAATGTTGCAACTTGCTGAAAACTGTCCACAGTGTTCCTAACATCCTGATTAAACAGTACTGAAAAAAAATTAACTTCCAGAGTGCATCAAACATGATTTAGAGCTTGTTTATGGAAAAGTGTTTATTTCTGTATTTCAACATGATTTGGAGCTTGTTTTTGGAAAAGTGTCAATTTCTGTATTTCAACATGATTTGAAGCTTGTTTTTGAAAAGTGCTTATTTCTGTTTTTCAACATGATTTAGAGCTTGTTTTTGGAAAAGTGTTTATTTCTGTATTTCAATGTTGCAACTTGCTGAAAACTGTCCACAGTGTTCCTAACATCCTGATTAAACAGTACTGAAAAAAAAATAACTTCCAGAGTGCATCAAACATGATTTAGAGCTTGTTTATGGAAAAGTGTTTATTTCTGTATTTCAACATGATTTGGAGCTTGTTTTTGGAAAAGTGTCAATTTCTGTATTTCAACATGATTTGAAGCTTGTTTTTGAAAAGTGCTTATTTCTGTTTTTCAACATGATTTAGAGCTTGTTTTTGGAAAAGTGTTTATTTCTGTATTTCAATGTTGCAACTTGCTAAAAACTGTCCACAGTGTTCCTAACATCCTGATTAAACAGTACTGAAAAAAAAATAACTTCCAGAGTGCATCAAACATGATTTAGAGCTTGTTTATGGAAAAGTGTTTATTTCTGTATTTCAACATGATTTGGAGCTTGTTTTTGGAAAAGTGTTTATTTCTGTATTTCAACATGATTTGGAGCTTGTTTTTGGAAAAGTGTTAATTTCTGTATTTCAACATGATTTGAAGCTTGTTTTTGAAAAGTGCTTATTTCTGTTTTTCAACATGATTTAGAGCTTGTTTTTGGAAAAGTGTTTATTTCTGTATTTCAATGTTGCAACTTGCTGAAAACTGTCCACAGTGTTCCTAACATCCTGATTAAACAGTACTGAAAAAAAATTAACTTCCAGAGTGCATCAAACATGATTTAGAGCTTGTTTATGGAAAAGTGTTTATTTCTGTATTTCAACATGATTTGGAGCTTGTTTTTGGAAAAGTGTCAATTTCTGTATTTCAACATGATTTGAGAGCTTGTTTTTGGAAAAGTGTTTATTTCTGTATTTCAACATGATTTGGAGCTTGTTTTTGGAAAAGTGTTAATTTCTGTATTTCAACATGATTTGAAGCTTGTTTTTGAAAAGTGCTTATTTCTGTTTTTCAACATGATTTAGAGCTTGTTTTTGGAAAAGTGTTTATTTCTGTATTTCAATGTTGCAACTTGCTGAAAACTGTCCACAGTGTTCCTAACATCCTGATTAAACAGTACTGAAAAAAAATTAACTTCCAGAGTGCATCAAACATGATTTAGAGCTTGTTTATGGAAAAGTGTTTATTTCTGTATTTCAACATGATTTGGAGCTTGTTTTTGGAAAAGTGTCAATTTCTGTATTTCAACATGATTTGAAGCTTGTTTTTGAAAAGTGCTTATTTCTGTTTTTCAACATGATTTAGAGCTTGTTTTTGGAAAAGTGTTTATTTCTGTATTTCAATGTTGCAACTTGCTAAAAACTGTCCACAGTGTTCCTAACATCCTGATTAAACAGTACTGAAAAAAAATAACTTCCAGAGTGCATCAAACATGATTTAGAGCTTGTTTATGGAAAAGTGTCAATTTCTGTATTTCAACATGATTTGGAGCTTGTTTTTGGAAAAGTGTCAATTTCTGTATTTCAACATGATTTGAGAGCTTGTTTTTGGAAAAGTGCTTATTTCTGTATTTCAACATGATTTAGAGCTTGTTTTTGGAAAAGTGTTTATTTCTGTATTTCAATGTTGCAACTTGCTGAAAACTGTCCACAGTGTTCCTAACATCCTGATTAAACAGTACTGAAAAAAAATTAACTTCCAGAGTGCATCAAACATGATTTAGAGCTTGTTTATGGAAAAGTGTTTATTTCTGTATTTCAACATGATTTGGAGCTTGTTTTTGGAAAAGTGTCAATTTCTGTATTTCAACATGATTTGAAGCTTGTTTTTGAAAAGTGCTTATTTCTGTTTTTCAACATGATTTAGAGCTTGTTTTTGGAAAAGTGTTTATTTCTGTATTTCAATGTTGCAACTTGCTGAAAACTGTCCACAGTGTTCCTAACATCCTGATTAAACAGTACTGAAAAAAAATTAACTTCCAGAGTGCATCAAACATGATTTAGAGCTTGTTTATGGAAAAGTGTTTATTTCTGTATTTCAACATGATTTGGAGCTTGTTTTTGGAAAAGTGTCAATTTCTGTATTTCAACATGATTTGAAGCTTGTTTTTGAAAAGTGCTTATTTCTGTTTTTCAACATGATTTAGAGCTTGTTTTTGGAAAAGTGTTTATTTCTGTATTTCAATGTTGCAACTTGCTAAAAACTGTCCACAGTGTTCCTAACATCCTGATTAAACAGTACTGAAAAAAAATAACTTCCAGAGTGCATCAAACATGATTTAGAGCTTGTTTATGGAAAAGTGTCAATTTCTGTATTTCAACATGATTTGGAGCTTGTTTTTGGAAAAGTGTCAATTTCTGTATTTCAACATGATTTGAGAGCTTGTTTTTGGAAAAGTGTTATTTCTGTTTTTCAACATGATTTAGAGCTTGTTTTTGGAAAAGTGTTTATTTCTGTATTTCAATGTTGCAACTTGCTGAAAACTGTCCACAGTGTTCCTAACATCCTGATTAAACAGTACTGAAAAAAAATTAACTTCCAGAGTGCATCAAACATGATTTAGAGCTTGTTTATGGAAAAGTGTTTATTTCTGTATTTCAACATGATTTGGAGCTTGTTTTTGGAAAAGTGTCAATTTCTGTATTTCAACATGATTTGGAGCTTGTTTTTGGAAAAGTGTTAATTTCTGTATTTCAACATGATTTGAACTTGTTTTTGAAAAGTGCTTATTTCTGTTTTTCAACATGATTTAGAGCTTGTTTTTGGAAAAGTGTTTATTTCTGTATTTCAATGTTGCAACTTGCTGAAAACTGTCCACAGTGTTCCTAACATCCTGATTAAACAGTACTGAAAAAAAATTAACTTCCAGAGTGCATCAAACATGATTTAGAGCTTGTTTATGGAAAAGTGTTTATTTCTGTATTTCAACATGATTTGGAGCTTGTTTTTGGAAAAGTGTCAATTTCTGTATTTCAACATGATTTGAAGCTTGTTTTTGAAAAGTGCTTATTTCTGTTTTTCAACATGATTTAGAGCTTGTTTTTGGAAAAGTGTTTATTTCTGTATTTCAATGTTGCAACTTGCTAAAAACTGTCCACAGTGTTCCTAACATCCTGATTAAACAGTACTGAAAAAAAATAACTTCCAGAGTGCATCAAACATGATTTAGAGCTTGTTTATGGAAAAGTGTTTATTTCTGTATTTCAACATGATTTGGAGCTTGTTTTTGGAAAAGTGTTTATTTCTGTATTTCAACATGATTTGGAGCTTGTTTTTGGAAAAGTGTCAATTTCTGTATTTCAACATGATTTGAAGCTTGTTTTTGAAAAGTGCTTATTTCTGTTTTTCAACATGATTTAGAGCTTGTTTTTGGAAAAGTGTTTATTTCTGTATTTCAATGTTGCAACTTGCTGAAAACTGTCCACAGTGTTCCTAACATCCTGATTAAACAGTACTGAAAAAAAATTAACTTCCAGAGTGCATCAAACATGATTTAGAGCTTGTTTATGGAAAAGTGTTTATTTCTGTATTTCAACATGATTTGGAGCTTGTTTTTGGAAAAGTGTCAATTTCTGTATTTCAACATGATTTGAAGCTTGTTTTTGGAAAAGTGCTTATTTCTGTTTTTCAACATGATTTAGAGCTTGTTTTTGGAAAAGTGTTTATTTCTGTATTTCAATGTTGCAACTTGCTGAAAACTGTCCACAGTGTTCCTAACATCCTGATTAAACAGTACTGAAAAAAAATTAACTTCCAGAGTGCATCAAACATGATTTAGAGCTTGTTTATGGAAAAGTGTTTATTTCTGTATTTCAACATGATTTGGAGCTTGTTTTTGGAAAAGTGTCAATTTCTGTATTTCAACATGATTTGAAGCTTGTTTTTGAAAAGTGCTTATTTCTGTTTTTCAACATGATTTAGAGCATGTTTTTGGAAAAGTGTTTATTTCTGTATTTCAATGTTGCAACTTGCTGAAAACTGTCCACAGTGTTCCTAACATCCTGATTAAACAGTACTGAAAAAAAAATAACTTCCAGAGTGCATCAAACATGATTTAGAGCTTGTTTATGGAAAAGTGTCAATTTCTGTATTTCAACATGATTTGGAGCTTGTTTTTGGAAAAGTGTCAATTTCTGTATTTCAACATGATTTGAAGCTTGTTTTTGAAAAGTGCTTATTTCTGTTTTTCAACATGATTTAGAGCTTGTTTTTGGAAAAGTGTTTATTTCTGTATTTCAATGTTGCAACTTGCTAAAAACTGTCCACAGTGTTCCTAACATCCTGATTAAACAGTACTGAAAAAAAATAACTTCCAGAGTGCATCAAACATGATTTAGAGCTTGTTTATGGAAAAGTGTCAATTTCTGTATTTCAACATGATTTGGAGCTTGTTTTTGGAAAAGTGTCAATTTCTGTATTTCAACATGATTTGGAGCTTGTTTTTGGAAAAGTGTTAATTTCTGTATTTCAACATGATTTGACGGAAAAGTGTTATTTCTGTTTTCAACATGATTTAGAGCTGTTTTTGGAAAAGTGTTTATTTCTGTATTTCAATGTTGCAACTTGCTGAAAACTGTCCACAGTGTTCCTAACATCCTGATTAAACAGTACTGAAAAAAAATTAACTTCCAGAGTGCATCAAACATGATTTAGAGCTTGTTTATGGAAAAGTGTTTATTTCTGTATTTCAACATGATTTGGAGCTTGTTTTTGGAAAAGTGTCAATTTCTGTATTTCAACATGATTTGAAGCTTGTTTTTGAAAAGTGCTTATTTCTGTTTTTCAACATGATTTAGAGCATGTTTTTGGAAAAGTGTTTATTTCTGTATTTCAATGTTGCAACTTGCTGAAAACTGTCCACAGTGTTCCTAACATCCTGATTAAACAGTACTGAAAAAAAATTAACTTCCAGAGTGCATCAAACATGATTTAGAGCTTGTTTATGGAAAAGTGTTTATTTCTGTATTTCAACATGATTTGGAGCTTGTTTTTGGAAAAGTGTCAATTTCTGTATTTCAACATGATTTGAAGCTTGTTTTTGAAAAGTGCTTATTTCTGTTTTTCAACATGATTTAGAGCTTGTTTTTGGAAAAGTGTTTATTTCTGTATTTCAATGTTGCAACTTGCTAAAAACTGTCCACAGTGTTCCTAACATCCTGATTAAACAGTACTGAAAAAAAATTAACTTCCAGAGTGCATCAAACATGATTTAGAGCTTGTTTATGGAAAAGTGTCAATTTCTGTATTTCAACATGATTTGGAGCTTGTTTTTGGAAAAGTGTCAATTTCTGTATTTCAACATGATTTGAAGCTTGTTTTTGAAAAGTGCTTATTTCTGTTTTTCAACATGATTTAGAGCTTGTTTTTGGAAAAGTGTTTATTTCTGTATTTCAATGTTGCAACTTGCTGAAAACTGTCCACAGTGTTCCTAACATCCTGATTAAACAGTACTGAAAAAAAATTAACTTCCAGAGTGCATCAAACATGATTTAGAGCTTGTTTATGGAAAAGTGTTTATTTCTGTATTTCAACATGATTTGGAGCTTGTTTTTGGAAAAGTGTCAATTTCTGTATTTCAACATGATTTGAAGCTTGTTTTTGAAAAGTGCTTATTTCTGTTTTTCAACATGATTTAGAGCTTGTTTTTGGAAAAGTGTTTATTTCTGTATTTCAATGTTGCAACTTGCTAAAAACTGTCCACAGTGTTCCTAACATCCTGATTAAACAGTACTGAAAAAAAATAACTTCCAGAGTGCATCAAACATGATTTAGAGCTTGTTTATGGAAAAGTGTCAATTTCTGTATTTCAACATGATTTGGAGCTTGTTTTTGGAAAAGTGTCAATTTCTGTATTTCAACATGATTTAGAGCTTGTTTTTGGAAAAGTGTTAATTTCTGTATTTCAACATGATTTGAAGCTTGTTTTTGAAAAGTGCTTATTTCTGTTTTTCAACATGATTTAGAGCTTGTTTTTGGAAAAGTGTTTATTTCTGTATTTCAATGTTGCAACTTGCTGAAAACTGTCCACAGTGTTCCTAACATCCTGATTAAACAGTACTGAAAAAAAAATAACTTCCAGAGTGCATCAAACATGATTTAGAGCTTGTTTATGGAAAAGTGTCAATTTCTGTATTTCAACATGATTTGGAGCTTGTTTTTGGAAAAGTGTCAATTTCTGTATTTCAACATGATTTAGAGCTTGTTTTTGGAAAAGTGCTTATTTCTGTTTTTCAACATGATTTAGAGCTTGTTTTTGGAAAAGTGTTTATTTCTGTATTTCAATGTTGCAACTTGCTGAAAACTGTCCACAGTGTTCCTAACATCCTGATTAAACAGTACTGAAAAAAAATTAACTTCCAGAGTGCATCAAACATGATTTAGAGCTTGTTTATGGAAAAGTGTCAATTTCTGTATTTCAACATGATTTGGAGCTTGTTTTTGAAAAGTGCTTATTTCTGTTTTTCAACATGATTTAGAGCTTGTTTTTGGAAAAGTGTTTATTTCTGTATTTCAATGTTGCAACTTGCTGAAAACTGTCCACAGTGTTCCTAACATCCTGATTAAACAGTACTGAAAAAAAATTAACTTCCAGAGTGCATCAAACATGATTTAGAGCTTGTTTATGGAAAAGTGTTTATTTCTGTATTTCAACATGATTTGGAGCTTGTTTTTGGAAAAGTGTCAATTTCTGTATTTCAACATGATTTGAAGCTTGTTTTTGAAAAGTGCTTATTTCTGTTTTTCAACATGATTTAGAGCATGTTTTTGGAAAAGTGTTTATTTCTGTATTTCAATGTTGCAACTTGCTGAAAACTGTCCACAGTGTTCCTAACATCCTGATTAAACAGTACTGAAAAAAAAATAACTTCCAGAGTGCATCAAACATGATTTAGAGCTTGTTTATGGAAAAGTGTTTATTTCTGTATTTCAACATGATTTGGAGCTTGTTTTTGGAAAAGTGTCAATTTCTGTATTTCAACATGATTTAGAGCTTGTTTTTGGAAAAGTGTTTATTTCTGTATTTCAACATGATTTAGAGCTTGTTTTTGGAAAAGTGTTTATTTCTGTATTTCAATGTTGCAACTTGCTAAAAACTGTCCACAGTGTTCCTAACATCCTGATTAAACAGTACTGAAAAAAAATAACTTCCAGAGTGCATCAAACATGATTTAGAGCTTGTTTATGGAAAAGTGTCAATTTCTGTATTTCAACATGATTTGGAGCTTGTTTTTGGAAAAGTGTCAATTTCTGTATTTCAACATGATTTAGAGCTTGTTTTTGGAAAAGTGCTTATTTCTGTTTTTCAACATGATTTAGAGCTTGTTTTTGGAAAAGTGTTTATTTCTGTATTTCAATGTTGCAACTTGCTGAAAACTGTCCACAGTGTTCCTAACATCCTGATTAAACAGTACTGAAAAAAAATTAACTTCCAGAGTGCATCAAACATGATTTAGAGCTTGTTTATGGAAAAGTGTTTATTTCTGTATTTCAACATGATTTGGAGCTTGTTTTTGGAAAAGTGTCAATTTCTGTATTTCAACATGATTTGAAGCTTGTTTTTGAAAAGTGCTTATTTCTGTTTTTCAACATGATTTAGAGCATGTTTTTGGAAAAGTGTTTATTTCTGTATTTCAATGTTGCAACTTGCTGAAAACTGTCCACAGTGTTCCTAACATCCTGATTAAACAGTACTGAAAAAAAATTAACTTCCAGAGTGCATCAAACATGATTTAGAGCTTGTTTATGGAAAAGTTTTTATTTCTGTATTTCAACATGATTTGGAGCTTGTTTTTGGAAAAGTGTCAATTTCTGTTTTTCAACATGATTTAGAGCTTGTTTTTGGAAAAGTGTTTATTTCTGTATTTCAATGTTGCAACTTGCTAAAAACTGTCCACAGTGTTCCTAACATCCTGATTAAACAGTACTGAAAAAAAATAACTTCCAGAGTGCATCAAACATGATTTAGAGCTTGTTTATGGAAAAGTGTCAATTTCTGTATTTCAACATGATTTGGAGCTTGTTTTTGGAAAAGTGTCAATTTCTGTATTTCAACATGATTTGAAGCTTGTTTTTGAAAAGTGCTTATTTCTGTTTTTCAACATGATTTAGAGCTTGTTTTTGGAAAAGTGTTTATTTCTGTATTTCAATGTTGCAACTTGCTGAAAACTGTCCACAGTGTTCCTAACATCCTGATTAAACAGTACTGAAAAAAAATTAACTTCCAGAGTGCATCAAACATGATTTAGAGCTTGTTTATGGAAAAGTGTTTATTTCTGTATTTCAACATGATTTGGAGCTTGTTTTTGGAAAAGTGTCAATTTCTGTATTTCAACATGATTTGAAGCTTGTTTTTGGAAAAGTGTTTATTTCTGTATTTCAATGTTGCAACTTGCTAAAAACTGTCCACAGTGTTCCTAACATCCTGATTAAACAGTACTGAAAAAAAAATAACTTCCAGAGTGCATCAAACATGATTTAGAGCTTGTTTATGGAAAAGTGTCAATTTCTGTATTTCAACATGATTTGGAGCTTGTTTTTGGAAAAGTGTCAATTTCTGTATTTCAACATGATTTAGAGCTTGTTTTTGGAAAAGTGTTTATTTCTGTATTTCAACATGATTTAGAGCTTGTTTTTGGAAAAGTGTTTATTTCTGTATTTCAATGTTGCAACTTGCTGAAAACTGTCCACAGTGTTCCTAACATCCTGATTAAACAGTACTGAAAAAAAAAATAACTTCCAGAGTGCATCAAACATGATTTAGAGCTTGTTTATGGAAAAGTGTCAATTTCTGTATTTCAACATGATTTGGAGCTTGTTTTTGGAAAAGTGTCAATTTCTGTATTTCAACATGATTTGAAGCTTGTTTTTGGAAAAGTGCTTATTTCTGTATTTCAACATGATTTAGAGCTTGTTTTTGGAAAAGTGTTTATTTCTGTATTTCAATGTTGCAACTTGCTAAAAACTGTCCACAGTGTTCCTAACATCCTGATTAAACAGTACTGAAAAAAAATAACTTCCAGAGTGCATCAAACATGATTTAGAGCTTGTTTATGGAAAAGTGTTTATTTCTGTATTTCAACATGATTTGGAGCTTGTTTTTGGAAAAGTGTCAATTTCTGTATTTCAACATGATTTGGAGCTTGTTTTTGGAAAAGTGTTAATTTCTGTATTTCAACATGATTTGAAGCTTGTTTTGAAAAGTGCTTATTTCTGTTTTTCAACATGATTTAGAGCTTGTTTTTGGAAAAGTGTTTATTTCTGTATTTCAATGTTGCAACTTGCTGAAAACTGTCCACAGTGTTCCTAACATCCTGATTAAACAGTACTGAAAAAAAATTAACTTCCAGAGTGCATCAAACATGATTTAGAGCTTGTTTATGGAAAAGTGTTTATTTCTGTATTTCAACATGATTTGGAGCTTGTTTTTGGAAAAGTGTATTTCTGTATTTCAACATGATTTGAGCTTGTTTTGGAAAAGTGATTTCAACATGATTTGAAGCTTGTTTTTGAAAAGTGCTTATTTCTGTTTTTCAACATGATTTAGAGCATGTTTTTGGAAAAGTGTTTATTTCTGTATTTCAATGTTGCAACTTGCTGAAAACTGTCCACAGTGTTCCTAACATCCTGATTAAACAGTACTGAAAAAAAATTAACTTCCAGAGTGCATCAAACATGATTTAGAGCTTGTTTATGGAAAAGTGTTTATTTCTGTATTTCAACATGATTTGGAGCTTGTTTTTGGAAAAGTGTCAATTTCTGTATTTCAACATGATTTGGAGCTTGTTTTTGGAAAAGTGTTAATTTCTGTATTTCAACATGATTTGAAGCTTGTTTTTGAAAAGTGCTTATTTCTGTTTTTCAACATGATTTAGAGCTTGTTTTTGGAAAAGTGTTTATTTCTGTATTTCAATGTTGCAACTTGCTGAAAACTGTCCACAGTGTTCCTAACATCCTGATTAAACAGTACTGAAAAAAAAATAACTTCCAGAGTGCATCAAACATGATTTAGAGCTTGTTTATGGAAAAGTGTCAATTTCTGTATTTCAACATGATTTGGAGCTTGTTTTTGGAAAAGTGTCAATTTCTGTATTTCAACATGATTTAGAGCTTGTTTTTGGAAAAGTGTCAATTTCTGTATTTCAACATGATTTGAAGCTTGTTTTTGAAAAGTGCTTATTTCTGTTTTTCAACATGATTTAGAGCTTGTTTTTGGAAAAGTGTTTATTTCTGTATTTCAATGTTGCAACTTGCTGAAAACTGTCCACAGTGTTCCTAACATCCTGATTAAACAGTACTGAAAAAAAATTAACTTCCAGAGTGCATCAAACATGATTTAGAGCTTGTTTATGGAAAAGTGTTTATTTCTGTATTTCAACATGATTTGGAGCTTGTTTTTGGAAAAGTGTCAATTTCTGTATTTCAACATGATTTGAGCTTGTTTTTGGAAAAGTGTTTATTTCTGTATTTCAACATGATTTAGAGCTTGTTTTTGGAAAAGTGTTTATTTCTGTATTTCAATGTTGCAACTTGCTGAAAACTGTCCACAGTGTTCCTAACATCCTGATTAAACAGTACTGAAAAAAAATTAACTTCCAGAGTGCATCAAACATGATTTAGAGCTTGTTTATGGAAAAGTGTCAATTTCTGTATTTCAACATGATTTGGAGCTTGTTTTTGGAAAAGTGTCAATTTCTGTATTTCAACATGATTTGAGAGCTTGTTTTTGGAAAAGTGCTTATTTCTGTATTTCAACATGATTTAGAGCTTGTTTTTGGAAAAGTGTTTATTTCTGTATTTCAATGTTGCAACTTGCTGAAAACTGTCCACAGTGTTCCTAACATCCTGATTAAACAGTACTGAAAAAAAATTAACTTCCAGAGTGCATCAAACATGATTTAGAGCTTGTTTATGGAAAAGTGTTTATTTCTGTATTTCAACATGATTTGGAGCTTGTTTTTGGAAAAGTGTCAATTTCTGTATTTCAACATGATTTGAAGCTTGTTTTTGAAAAGTGCTTATTTCTGTTTTTCAACATGATTTAGAGCTTGTTTTTGGAAAAGTGTTTATTTCTGTATTTCAATGTTGCAACTTGCTGAAAACTGTCCACAGTGTTCCTAACATCCTGATTAAACAGTACTGAAAAAAAATTAACTTCCAGAGTGCATCAAACATGATTTAGAGCTTGTTTATGGAAAAGTGTCAATTTCTGTATTTCAACATGATTTGGAGCTTGTTTTTGGAAAAGTGTCAATTTCTGTATTTCAACATGATTTGAAGCTTGTTTTTGGAAAAGTGTTTATTTCTGTATTTCAACATGATTTAGAGCATGTTTTTGGAAAAGTGTTTATTTCTGTATTTCAATGTTGCAACTTGCTGAAAACTGTCCACAGTGTTCCTAACATCCTGATTAAACAGTACTGAAAAAAAATTAACTTCCAGAGTGCATCAAACATGATTTAGAGCTTGTTTATGGAAAAGTGTTTATTTCTGTATTTCAACATGATTTGGAGCTTGTTTTTGGAAAAGTGTCAATTTCTGTATTTCAACATGATTTGAAGCTTGTTTTTGAAAAGTGCTTATTTCTGTTTTTCAACATGATTTAGAGCTTGTTTTTGGAAAAGTGTTTATTTCTGTATTTCAATGTTGCAACTTGCTAAAAACTGTCCACAGTGTTCCTAACATCCTGATTAAACAGTACTGAAAAAAAATAACTTCCAGAGTGCATCAAACATGATTTAGAGCTTGTTTATGGAAAAGTGTCAATTTCTGTATTTCAACATGATTTGGAGCTTGTTTTTGGAAAAGTGTCAATTTCTGTATTTCAACATGATTTGAAGCTTGTTTTTGAAAAGTGCTTATTTCTGTTTTTCAACATGATTTAGAGCTTGTTTTTGGAAAAGTGTTTATTTCTGTATTTCAATGTTGCAACTTGCTAAAAACTGTCCACAGTGTTCCTAACATCCTGATTAAACAGTACTGAAAAAAAATAACTTCCAGAGTGCATCAAACATGATTTAGAGCTTGTTTATGGAAAAGTGTCAATTTCTGTATTTCAACATGATTTGGAGCTTGTTTTTGGAAAAGTGTCAATTTCTGTATTTCAACATGATTTAGAGCTTGTTTTTGGAAAAGTGTTAATTTCTGTATTTCAACATGATTTGAAGCTTGTTTTTGAAAAGTGCTTATTTCTGTTTTTCAACATGATTTAGAGCTTGTTTTTGGAAAAGTGTTTATTTCTGTATTTCAATGTTGCAACTTGCTGAAAACTGTCCACAGTGTTCCTAACATCCTGATTAAACAGTACTGAAAAAAAATTAACTTCCAGAGTGCATCAAACATGATTTAGAGCTTGTTTATGGAAAAGTGTTTATTTCTGTATTTCAACATGATTTGGAGCTTGTTTTTGGAAAAGTGTCAATTTCTGTATTTCAACATGATTTGAAGCTTGTTTTTGAAAAGTGCTTATTTCTGTTTTTCAACATGATTTAGAGCTTGTTTTTGGAAAAGTGTTTATTTCTGTATTTCAATGTTGCAACTTGCTGAAAACTGTCCACAGTGTTCCTAACATCCTGATTAAACAGTACTGAAAAAAAATTAACTTCCAGAGTGCATCAAACATGATTTAGAGCTTGTTTATGGAAAAGTGTTTATTTCTGTATTTCAACATGATTTGGAGCTTGTTTTTGGAAAAGTGTCAATTTCTGTATTTCAACATGATTTGAGCTTGTTTTTGAAAAGTGCTTATTTCTGTTTTCAACATGATTTAGAGCTTGTTTTTGGAAAAGTGTTTATTTCTGTATTTCAATGTTGCAACTTGCTGAAAACTGTCCACAGTGTTCCTAACATCCTGATTAAACAGTACTGAAAAAAAATAACTTCCAGAGTGCATCAAACATGATTTAGAGCTTGTTTATGGAAAAGTGTCAATTTCTGTATTTCAACATGATTTGGAGCTTGTTTTTGGAAAAGTGTCAATTTCTGTATTTCAACATGATTTGAAGCTTGTTTTTGAAAAGTGCTTATTTCTGTTTTTCAACATGATTTAGAGCTTGTTTTTGGAAAAGTGTTTATTTCTGTATTTCAATGTTGCAACTTGCTGAAAACTGTCCACAGTGTTCCTAACATCCTGATTAAACAGTACTGAAAAAAAATTAACTTCCAGAGTGCATCAAACATGATTTAGAGCTTGTTTATGGAAAAGTGTTTATTTCTGTATTTCAACATGATTTGGAGCTTGTTTTTGGAAAAGTGTCAATTTCTGTATTTCAACATGATTTGAAGCTTGTTTTTGAAAAGTGCTTATTTCTGTTTTTCAACATGATTTAGAGCTTGTTTTTGGAAAAGTGTTTATTTCTGTATTTCAATGTTGCAACTTGCTGAAAACTGTCCACAGTGTTCCTAACATCCTGATTAAACAGTACTGAAAAAAAAATAACTTCCAGAGTGCATCAAACATGATTTAGAGCTTGTTTATGGAAAAGTGTCAATTTCTGTATTTCAACATGATTTGGAGCTTGTTTTTGGAAAAGTGTCAATTTCTGTATTTCAACATGATTTGAGAGCTTGTTTTTGGAAAAGTGTTTATTTCTGTATTTCAACATGATTTAGAGCTTGTTTTTGGAAAAGTGTTTATTTCTGTATTTCAATGTTGCAACTTGCTGAAAACTGTCCACAGTGTTCCTAACATCCTGATTAAACAGTACTGAAAAAAAAAATAACTTCCAGAGTGCATCAAACATGATTTAGAGCTTGTTTATGGAAAAGTGTCAATTTCTGTATTTCAACATGATTTGGAGCTTGTTTTTGGAAAAGTGTTAATTTCTGTATTTCAACATGATTTGAAGCTTGTTTTTGGAAAAGTGTTTATTTCTGTATTTCAACATGATTTAGAGCTTGTTTTTGGAAAAGTGTTTATTTCTGTATTTCAATGTTGCAACTTGCTGAAAACTGTCCACAGTGTTCCTAACATCCTGATTAAACAGTACTGAAAAAAATAACTTCCAGAGTGCATCAAACATGATTTAGAGCTTGTTTATGGAAAAGTGTCAATTTCTGTATTTCAACATGATTTGGAGCTTGTTTTTGGAAAAGTGTCAATTTCTGTATTTCAACATGATTTGAAGCTTGTTTTTGGAAAAGTGCTTATTTCTGTTTTTCAACATGATTTAGAGCTTGTTTTTGGAAAAGTGTTTATTTCTGTATTTCAATGTTGCAACTTGCTGAAAACTGTCCACAGTGTTCCTAACATCCTGATTAAACAGTACTGAAAAAAAATTAACTTCCAGAGTGCATCAAACATGATTTAGAGCTTGTTTATGGAAAAGTGTCAATTTCTGTATTTCAACATGATTTGGAGCTTGTTTTTGGAAAAGTGTCAATTTCTGTATTTCAACATGATTTGAAGCTTGTTTTTGAAAAGTGCTTATTTCTGTTTTTCAACATGATTTAGAGCTTGTTTTTGGAAAAGTGTTTATTTCTGTATTTCAATGTTGCAACTTGCTGAAAACTGTCCACAGTGTTCCTAACATCCTGATTAAACAGTACTGAAAAAAAAATAACTTCCAGAGTGCATCAAACATGATTTAGAGCTTGTTTATGGAAAAGTGTTTATTTCTGTATTTCAACATGATTTGGAGCTTGTTTTTGGAAAAGTGTCAATTTCTGTATTTCAACATGATTTAAGAGCTTGTTTTTGAAAAGTGCTTATTTCTGTTTTTCAACATGATTTAGAGCTTGTTTTTGGAAAAGTGTTTATTTCTGTATTTCAATGTTGCAACTTGCTGAAAACTGTCCACAGTGTTCCTAACATCCTGATTAAACAGTACTGAAAAAAAAATAACTTCCAGAGTGCATCAAACATGATTTAGAGCTTGTTTATGGAAAAGTGTTTATTTCTGTATTTCAACATGATTTGGAGCTTGTTTTTGGAAAAGTGTCAATTTCTGTATTTCAACATGATTTGAGAGCTTGTTTTTGGAAAAGTGTTTATTTCTGTATTTCAACATGATTTAGAGCTTGTTTTTGGAAAAGTGTTTATTTCTGTATTTCAATGTTGCAACTTGCTGAAAACTGTCCACAGTGTTCCTAACATCCTGATTAAACAGTACTGAAAAAAAATTAACTTCCAGAGTGCATCAAACATGATTTAGAGCTTGTTTATGGAAAAGTGTTTATTTCTGTATTTCAACATGATTTGGAGCTTGTTTTTGGAAAAGTGTCAATTTCTGTATTTCAACATGATTTGAAGCTTGTTTTTGAAAAGTGCTTATTTCTGTTTTTCAACATGATTTAGAGCTTGTTTTTGGAAAAGTGTTTATTTCTGTATTTCAATGTTGCAACTTGCTGAAAACTGTCCACAGTGTTCCTAACATCCTGATTAAACAGTACTGAAAAAAAATTAACTTCCAGAGTGCATCAAACATGATTTAGAGCTTGTTTATGGAAAAGTGTTTATTTCTGTATTTCAACATGATTTGGAGCTTGTTTTTGGAAAAGTGTCAATTTCTGTATTTCAACATGATTTGAAGCTTGTTTTTGGAAAAGTGCTTATTTCTGTATTTCAACATGATTTAGAGCTTGTTTTTGGAAAAGTGTTTATTTCTGTATTTCAATGTTGCAACTTGCTGAAAACTGTCCACAGTGTTCCTAACATCCTGATTAAACAGTACTGAAAAAAATTAACTTCCAGAGTGCATCAAACATGATTTAGAGCTTGTTTATGGAAAAGTGTTTATTTCTGTATTTCAACATGATTTGGAGCTTGTTTTTGGAAAAGTGTCAATTTCTGTATTTCAACATGATTTGAAGCTTGTTTTTGAAAAGTGCTTATTTCTGTTTTTCAACATGATTTAGAGCTTGTTTTTGGAAAAGTGTTTATTTCTGTATTTCAATGTTGCAACTTGCTGAAAACTGTCCACAGTGTTCCTAACATCCTGATTAAACAGTACTGAAAAAAAATAACTTCCAGAGTGCATCAAACATGATTTAGAGCTTGTTTATGGAAAAGTGTCAATTTCTGTATTTCAACATGATTTGGAGCTTGTTTTTGGAAAAGTGTCAATTTCTGTATTTCAACATGATTTGAAGCTTGTTTTTGGAAAAGTGTTTATTTCTGTATTTCAACATGATTTAGAGCTTGTTTTTGGAAAAGTGTTTATTTCTGTATTTCAATGTTGCAACTTGCTAAAAACTGTCCACAGTGTTCCTAACATCCTGATTAAACAGTACTGAAAAAAAAATAACTTCCAGAGTGCATCAAACATGATTTAGAGCTTGTTTATGGAAAAGTGTCAATTTCTGTATTTCAACATGATTTGGAGCTTGTTTTTGGAAAAGTGTTAATTTCTGTATTTCAACATGATTTGAGAGCTTGTTTTTGGAAAAGTGTTATTTCTGTATTTCAACATGATTTAGAGCTTGTTTTTGGAAAAGTGTTTATTTCTGTATTTCAATGTTGCAACTTGCTTAACCTGTTGGGGATGGGGGCGCTGTTTAGACTATTTATGCTAATTTGGCTAATTTTTTAAACGGCTTCCCACAAAATCCTTTATCGTACAATATGCATATTATTATTATTATTGGATAGAAAACAGTCTATAGTTTCTATAGGAGTTGAAATTTTGTCTCTAAGTGGAACAGAGCCCATTCTACAGCAATTTCCCTGACATGGAGTCAGATTTGAGAAATGTTGGCCACTTTTCTGAAGTCAGTTAAAAGGGCACTGTCGTTGCTATGACTATACGGACACTTCTTACGTCTTCCCCTGGATGCCTTTACGTGATGACGATTCCAACGGGGTCGATTGCGCGTTCACAGGCCCTACAAATGAAAAAACCCTGAAGCTAGCAAGTCTTTTCTTGCTGCGTAACGCGCGTGGAAGACACCGACCCTCTCCTGTTCCAAGCGTTAGTTTAGCCTGTTATATTTCTCCGGTCATCTTTTCACTCGTTATAGGAGTTACAAACATCATAAAGTAGTTAATTTAAAGCGTTTTATAGCAATTTATATCCGTTTAGTGCGATTTTGGGACATTTATTTTTGCAACGATGTGAAAAGTTGGGCACGCTTTTCAGTTCATCCCGAACGCAGTTGACATTTCCACATGGCAAGAGGACAGCTTTCCACCAAAAGACGATTTCTCCCAAGAAAGGATCCTTTGCCCAAGATACTGATGGAAGAACAGCTCAAGGTAGGACATTTTTATTATGATAAATCGTGTTTCTGTCGAAACATTTTAGTGGCTTAGGACGCCATGTTTTTTGACGTAGCTTCGCTTGGCGCAAACTGTATTGAAAAGTAAGGATAAATTAAAAAATGTAATAACGCAATTGTATTAAGAATTAAATTGTCTATCAATCCCTGTCCACCCTATATTTTTTAGTCACGTTTATGAGTATTTATGTATAAGAGTAGATCACTGTCTAAGTGGCGCAAGGACATTTTCTGACCAGCTGAGCTACATTTCACATTGTCTAACCATGATTTTGGTGGCTAAATATAAACATTTTCGATCAAACTGTATATGCATGTTGTAATGTGATGTTACAGGAGTGTCATCGGAAGAATTCTGAGAAGGTTAGTGAAAAAATTAATATCTTTTGGCGATGTTGACTTTTATCGCTCACTTTGGCTAGAATCAATGCTGGGCTGCTAATTGCTATGTGCTAAGCTAATATAACGATTTATTGTGTTTTCGCTGTAAGACACTTAGAAAATCTGAAATATTGTCTGTATTCACAGGATCTGTGTCTTTCGATTCGTGTATGCTGTGTATTTTTACGAAATGTTTGATGATTAGTAGTTAGGTAAACACGTTGCTCATTGTAATTATTCTAGTCCATTTGTGATGGTGGGTGCAATTGTAAACTATGCCATATACCTGAAATATGCACTTTTTTCTAACAAAACCTATCCCATACCATAAATATGTTATCAGACTGTCATCTAATGAGTTTTTTTGTTGGTTAGGGGCTATAAATATCTTAGTTTAGCCGAATTGGTGATGGCTACTGGTGTTGGTGGACAAATAAAAGATGGTGGATTATGCTAATGTGTTTTTAGGTAATAGATGTACATCTTTACATATTGTGTCTTCCCTGTAAAACATTTTAAAAATCGGAAATGTTGACTGGATTCACAAGATCTGTGTCTTTCATTAGCTGTATTGGACTTTAATGTGTGAAAGTTAAATATTTTTAAAAAATATTTTTTTGGAATTTCGCGGCACTGGTTTTTCAGTGGGGGGGGGGGGGGGGGGGGGGTGTGCCGCTAGCGCCACGCTGATCCTAGACAGGTTAAAACTGTCCACAGTGTTCCTAACATCCTGATTCAACAGTACTGAAAAAAAATGAACTTACAGAGTGCATGAAACATGATTTAGAGCTTGTTTATGGAAAAGTGTTTATTTCTGTATTTCAACATGATTTGAAGCTTGTTTTTGAAAAGTGCTTATTTCTGTTTTTCAACATGATTTAGAGCTTGTTTTTGGAAAAGTGTTTATTTCTGTATTTCAATGTTGCAACTTGCTGAAAACTGTCCACAGTGTTCCTAACATTCAACAGTACTGAAAAAAAAATAACTTACAGAGTGCATGAAACATGATTTAGAGCTTGTTTATGGAAAAGTGTTTATTTCTGTATTTCAACATGATTTGGAGCTTGTTTTTGGAAAAGTGTTAATTTCTGTATTTCAACATGATTTGAAGCTTGTTTTTGAAAAGTGCTTATTTCTGTTTTTCAACATGATTTAGAGCTTGTTTTTGGAAAAGCGTTTATTTCTGTATTTCAATGTTGCAACTTGCTTAAAACTGTCCACAGTGTTCCTAACATCCTGATTCAACAGTACTGAAAAAAATGAACTTACAGAGTGCATGAAACATGATTTAGAGCTTGTTTATGGAAAAGTGTTTATTTCTGTATTTCAACATGATTTGGAGCTTGTTTTTGGAAAAGTGTTAATTTCTGTATTTCAACATGATTTGAAGCTTGTTTTTGAAAAGTGCTTATTTCTGTTTTTCAACATGATTTAGAGCTTGTTTTTGGAAAAGTGTTTATTTCTGTATTTCAATGTTGCAACTTGCTTAAAACTGTCCACAGTGTTCCTAACATCCTGATTCAACAGTACTGAAAAAAATGAACTTACAGAGTGCATGAAACATGATTTAGAGCTTGTTTATGGAAAAGTGTTTATTTCTGTATTTCAACATGATTTGGAGCTTGTTTTTGGAAAAGTGTTAATTTCTGTATTTCAACATGATTTGAAGCTTGTTTTTGAAAAGTGCTTATTTCTGTTTTTCAACATGATTTAGAGCTTGTTTTTGGAAAAGTGTTTATTTCTGTATTTCAATGTTGCAACTTGCTGAAAACTGTCCACAGTGTTCCTAAGATCCTGATTCAACAGTACTGAAAAAAAATTAACTTACAGAGTGCATGAAACATGATTTAGAGCTTGTTTATGGAAAAGTGTTTATTTCTGTATTTCAACATGATTTGGAGCTTGTTTTTGGAAAAGTGTTAATTTCTGTATTTCAACATGATTTGAAGCTTGTTTTTGAAAAGTGCTTATTTCTGTTTTTCAACATGATTTAGAGCTTGTTTTTGGAAAAGTGTTTATTTCTGTATTTCAATGTTGCAACTTGCTTAAAACTGTCCACAGTGTTCCTAACATCCTGATTCAACAGTACTGAAAAAAAATGAACTTACAGAGTGCATGAAACATGATTTAGAGCTTGTTTATGGAAAAGTGTTTATTTCTGTATTTCAACATGATTTGAAGCTTGTTTTTGAAAAGTGCTTATTTCTGTTTTTCAACATGATTTAGAGCTTGTTTTTGGAAAAGTGTTTATTTCTGTATTTCAATGTTGCAACTTGCTGAAAACTGTCCACAGTGTTCCTAACATTCAACAGTACTGAAAAAAAAAATAACTTACAGAGTGCATGAAACATGATTTAGAGCTTGTTTATGGAAAAGTGTTTATTTCTGTATTTCAACATGATTTGGAGCTTGTTTTTGGAAAAGTGTTTATTTCTGTATTTCAACATGATTTGGAGCTTGTTTTTGGAAAAGTGTTAATTTCTGTATTTCAACATGATTTGAAGCTTGTTTTTGAAAAGTGCTTATTTCTGTTTTTCAACATGATTTGGAGCTTGTTTTTGGAAAAGTGTTAATTTCTGTATTTCAACATGATTTGAAGCTTGTTTTTGAAAAGTGCTTATTTCTGTTTTTCAACATGATTTAGAGCTTGTTTTTGGAAAAGTGTTTATTTCTCTATTTCAATGTTGCAACTTGCTGAAAACTGTCCACAGTGTTCCTAACATCCTGATTCAACAGTACTGAAAAAAATGAACTTACAGAGTGCATGAAACATGATTTAGAGCTTGTTTATGGAAAAGTGTTTATTTCTGTATTTCAACATGATTTGGAGCTTGTTTTTGGAAAAGTGTTAATTTCTGTATTTCAACATGATTTGAAGCTTGTTTTTGAAAAGTGCTTATTTCTGTTTTTCAACATGATTTAGAGCTTGTTTTTGGAAAAGTGTTTATTTCTGTATTTCAATGTTGCAACTTGCTTAACCTGTTGGGGATGGGGGCGCTGTTTAGACTATTTATGCTAATTTGGCAAATTTTTTAAACGGCTTCCCACAAAATCCTTTATCGTACAATATGCATATTATTATTATTATTGGATAGAAAACAGTCTATAGTTTCTATAGGAGTTGAAATTTTGTCTCTAAGTGGAACAGAGCCCATTCTACAGCAATTTCCCTGACATGGAGTCAGATTTGAGAAATGTTGGCCACTTTTCTGAAGTCAGTTAAAAGGGCACTGTCGTTGCTATGACTATACGGACACTTCTTACGTCTTCCCCTGGATGCCTTTACGTGATGACGATTCCAACGGGGTCGATTGCGCGTTCACAGGCCCTACAAATGAAAAAACCCTGAAGCTAGCAAGTCTTTTCTTGCTGCGTAACGCGCGTGGAAGACACCGACCCTCTCCTGTTCCAAGCGTTAGTTTAGCCTGTTATATTTCTCCGGTCATCTTTTCACTCGTTATAGGAGTTACAAACATCATAAAGTAGTTAATTTAAAGCGTTTTATAGCAATTTATATCCGTTTAGTGCGATTTTGGGACATTTATTTTTGCAACGATGTGAAAAGTTGGGCACGCTTTTCAGTTCATCCCAAACGCAGTTGACATTTCCACATGGCAAGAGGACAGCTTTCCACCAAAAGACGATTTCTCCCAAGAAAGGATCCTTTGCCCAAGATACTGATGGAAGAACAGCTCAAGGTAGGACATTTTTATTATGATAAATCGTGTTTCTGTCGAAACATTTTAGTGGCTTAGGACGCCATGTTTTTTGACGTAGCTTCGCTTGGCGCAAACTGTATTGAAAAGTAAGGATAAATTAAAAAATGTAATAACGCAATTGTATTAAGAATTAAATTGTCTATCAATCCCTGTCCACCCTATATTTTTTAGTCACGTTTATGAGTATTTATGTATAAGAGTAGATCACTGTCTAAGTGGCGCAAGGACATTTTCTGACCAGCTGAGCTACATTTCACATTGTCTAACCATGATTTTGGTGGCTAAATATAAACATTTTCGATCAAACTGTATATGCATGTTGTAATGTGATGTTACAGGAGTGTCATCGGAAGAATTCTGAGAAGGTTAGTGAAAAAATTAATATCTTTTGGCGATGTTGACTTTTATCGCTCACTTTGGCTAGAATCAATGCTGGGCTGCTAATTGCTATGTGCTAAGCTAATATAACGATTTATTGTGTTTTCGCTGTAAGACACTTAGAAAATCTGAAATATTGTCTGTATTCACAGGATCTGTGTCTTTCGATTCGTGTATGCTGTGTATTTTTACGAAATGTTTGATGATTAGTAGTTAGGTAAACACGTTGCTCATTGTAATTATTCTAGTCCATTTGTGATGGTGGGTGCAATTGTAAACTATGCCATATACCTGAAATATGCACTTTTTTCTAACAAAACCTATCCCATACCATAAATATGTTATCAGACTGTCATCTAATGAGTTTTTTTGTTGGTTAGGGGCTATAAATATCTTAGTTTAGCCGAATTGGTGATGGCTACTGGTGTTGGTGGACAAATAAAAGATGGTGGATTATGCTAATGTGTTTTTAGGTAATAGATGTACATCTTTACATATTGTGTCTTCCCTGTAAAACATTTTAAAAATCGGAAATGTTGACTGGATTCACAAGATCTGTGTCTTTCATTAGCTGTATTGGACTTTAATGTGTGAAAGTTAAATATTTTAAAAAAATATTTTTTTGGAATTTCGCGGCACTGGTTTTTCAGTGGGGGGGGGGGGGGGGGGGGGGGTGTGCCGCTAGCGCCACGCTGATCCTAGACAGGTTAAAACTGTCCACAGTGTTCCTAACATCCTGATTCAACAGTACTGAAAAAAAATGAACTTACAGAGTGCATGAAACATGATTTAGAGCTTGTTTATGGAAAAGTGTTTATTTCTGTATTTCAACATGATTTGAAGCTTGTTTTTGAAAAGTGCTTATTTCTGTTTTTCAACATGATTTAGAGCTTGTTTTTGGAAAAGTGTTTATTTCTGTATTTCAATGTTGCAACTTGCTGAAAACTGTCCACAGTGTTCCTAACATTCAACAGTACTGAAAAAAAAAATAACTTACAGAGTGCATGAAACATGATTTAGAGCTTGTTTATGGAAAAGTGTTTATTTCTGTATTTCAACATGATTTGGAGCTTGTTTTTGGAAAAGTGTTAATTTCTGTATTTCAACATGATTTGAAGCTTGTTTTTGAAAAGTGCTTATTTCTGTTTTTCAACATGATTTAGAGCTTGTTTTTGGAAAAGCGTTTATTTCTGTATTTCAATGTTGCAACTTGCTTAAAACTGTCCACAGTGTTCCTAACATCCTGATTCAACAGTACTGAAAAAAATGAACTTACAGAGTGCATGAAACATGATTTAGAGCTTGTTTATGGAAAAGTGTTTATTTCTGTATTTCAACATGATTTGGAGCTTGTTTTTGGAAAAGTGTTAATTTCTGTATTTCAACATGATTTGAAGCTTGTTTTTGAAAAGTGCTTATTTCTGTTTTTCAACATGATTTAGAGCTTGTTTTTGGAAAAGTGTTTATTTCTGTATTTCAATGTTGCAACTTGCTTAAAACTGTCCACAGTGTTCCTAACATCCTGATTCAACAGTACTGAAAAAAATGAACTTACAGAGTGCATGAAACATGATTTAGAGCTTGTTTATGGAAAAGTGTTTATTTCTGTATTTCAACATGATTTGGAGCTTGTTTTTGGAAAAGTGTTAATTTCTGTATTTCAACATGATTTGAAGCTTGTTTTTGAAAAGTGCTTATTTCTGTTTTTCAACATGATTTAGAGCTTGTTTTTGGAAAAGTGTTTATTTCTGTATTTCAATGTTGCAACTTGCTGAAAACTGTCCACAGTGTTCCTAAGATCCTGATTCAACAGTACTGAAAAAAAATTAACTTACAGAGTGCATGAAACATGATTTAGAGCTTGTTTATGGAAAAGTGTTTATTTCTGTATTTCAACATGATTTGGAGCTTGTTTTTGGAAAAGTGTTAATTTCTGTATTTCAACATGATTTGAAGCTTGTTTTTGAAAAGTGCTTATTTCTGTTTTTCAACATGATTTAGAGCTTGTTTTTGGAAAAGTGTTTATTTCTGTATTTCAATGTTGCAACTTGCTTAAAACTGTCCACAGTGTTCCTAACATCCTGATTCAACAGTACTGAAAAAAAATGAACTTACAGAGTGCATGAAACATGATTTAGAGCTTGTTTATGGAAAAGTGTTTATTTCTGTATTTCAACATGATTTGAAGCTTGTTTTTGAAAAGTGCTTATTTCTGTTTTTCAACATGATTTAGAGCTTGTTTTTGGAAAAGTGTTTATTTCTGTATTTCAATGTTGCAACTTGCTGAAAACTGTCCACAGTGTTCCTAACATTCAACAGTACTGAAAAAAAAAATAACTTACAGAGTGCATGAAACATGATTTAGAGCTTGTTTATGGAAAAGTGTTTATTTCTGTATTTCAACATGATTTGGAGCTTGTTTTTGGAAAAGTGTTTATTTCTGTATTTCAACATGATTTGGAGCTTGTTTTTGGAAAAGTGTTAATTTCTGTATTTCAACATGATTTGAAGCTTGTTTTTGAAAAGTGCTTATTTCTGTTTTTCAACATGATTTGGAGCTTGTTTTTGGAAAAGTGTTAATTTCTGTATTTCAACATGATTTGAAGCTTGTTTTTGAAAAGTGCTTATTTCTGTTTTTCAACATGATTTAGAGCTTGTTTTTGGAAAAGTGTTTATTTCTCTATTTCAATGTTGCAACTTGCTGAAAACTGTCCACAGTGTTCCTAACATCCTGATTCAACAGTACTGAAAAAAAATGAACTTACAGAGTGCATGAAACATGATTTAGAGCTTGTTTATGGAAAAGTGTTTATTTCTGTATTTCAACATGATTTGGAGCTTGTTTTTGGAAAAGTGTTTATTTCTGTATTTCAACATGATTTGGAGCTTGTTTTTGGAAAAGTGTTAATTTCTGTATTTCAACATGATTTGAAGCTTGTTTTTGGAAAAGTGTTTATTTCTGTATTTCAATGTTGCAACTTGCTGAAAACTGTCCACAGTGTTCCTAACATCCTGATTCAACAGTACTGAAAAAAAATGAACTTACAGAGTGCATGAAACATGATTTAGAGCTTGTTTATGGAAAAGTGTTTATTTCTGTATTTCAACATGATTAGGAGCTTGTTTTTGGAAAAGTGTTTATTTCTGTATTTAACATGATTTGAAGCTTGTTTTTGAAAAGTGCTTATTTCTGTTTTTCAACATGATTTAGAGCTTGTTTTTGGAAAAGTGTTTATTTCTGTATTTCAATGTTGCAACTTGCTGAAAACTGTCCACAGTGTTCCTAACATCCTGATTCAACAGTACTGAAAAAAATGAACTTACAGAGTGCATGAAACATGATTTAGAGCTTGTTTATGGAAAAGTGTTTATTTCTGTATTTCAACATGATTAGGAGCTTGTTTTTGGAAAAGTGTTAATTTCTGTATTTCAACATGATTTGAAGCTTGTTTTTGAAAAGTGCTTATTTCTGTTTTTCAACATGATTTAGAGCTTGTTTTTGGAAAAGTGTTTATTTCTGTATTTCAATGTTGCAACTTGCTGAAAACTGTCCACAGTGTTCCTAACATCCTGATTCAACAGTACTGAAAAAAAATTAACTTACAGAGTGCATGAAACATGATTTAGAGCTTGTTTATTTCAAAGTGTTTATTTCTGTATTTCAACATGATTTGGAGCTTGTTTTTGGAAAAGTGTTTATTTCTGTATTTCAATGTTGCAACTTGCTGAAAACTGTCCACAGTGTTCCTAACATCCTGATTCAACAGTACTGAAAAAAAATTAACTTACAGAGTGCATGAAACATGATTTAGAGCTTGTTTATGGAAAAGTGTTTATTTCTGTATTTCAACATGATTTGGAGCTTGTTTTTGGAAAAGTGTTTATTTCTGTATTTCAACATGATTTGAAGCTTGTTTTTGAAAAGTGCTTATTTCTGTTTTTCAACATGATTTAGAGCTTGTTTTTGGAAAAGTCTTTATTTCTGTATTTCAATGTTGCAACTTGCAGAAACCTGTCCACAGTGTTCCTAACATCCTGATTCAACAGTACTGAAAAAAAATTAACTTACAGAGTGCATGAAACATGATTTAGAGCTTGTTTATGGAAAATTGTTTATTTCTGTATTTCAACATGATTTGGAGCTTGTTTTTGGAAAAGTGTTTATTTCTGTATTTCAACATGATTTGGAGCTTGTTTTTGGAAAAGTGTTAATTTCTGTATTTCAACATGATTTGAAGCTTGTTTTTGAAAAGTGCTTATTTCTGTTTTTCAACATGATTTAGAGCTTGTTTTTGGAAAAGTGTTTATTTCTGTATTTCAATGTTGCAACTTGCAGAAACCTGTCCACAGTGTTCCTAACATCCTGATTCAACAGTACTGAAAAGAAAAGGAACTTACAGAGTGCATGAAACATGATTTAGAGCTTGTTTATGGAAAAGTGTTTATTTCTGTATTTCAACATGATTTGGAGCTTGTTTTTGGAAAAGTGTTAATTTCTGTATTTCAACATGATTTGAAGCTTGTTTTTGAAAAGTGCTTATTTCTGTTTTTCAACATGATTTAGAGCTTGTTTTTGGAAAAGTGTTTATTTCTGTATTTCAATGTTGCAACTTGCTGAAAACTGTCCACAGTGTTCCTAACATCCTGATTCAACAGTACTGAAAAAAAAAATTACTTACAGAGTGCATGAAACATGATTTAGAGCTTGTTTATGGAAAATTGTTTATTTCTGTATTTCAACATGATTTGGAGCTTGTTTTTGAAAAGTGCTTATTTCTGTTTTTCAACATGATTCAGAGCTTGTTTTTGGAAAAGTGTTTATTTCTGTATTTCAATGTTGCAACTTGCTGAAAACTGTCCACAGTGTTCCTAACATCCTGATTCAACAGTACTGAAAAAAAATGAACTTCCAGAGTGCATGAAACATGATTTAGAGCTTGTTTATGGAAAAGTGTTTATTTCTGTATTTCAACATGATTTGGAGCTTGTTTTTGGAAAAGTGTTAATTTCTGTATTTCAACATGATTTGAAGCTTGTTTTTGAAAAGTGCTTATTTCTGTTTTTCAACATGATTTAGAGCTTGTTTTTGGAAAAGTGTTTATTTCTGTATTTCAATGTTGCAACTTGCAGAAACCAGTCCACAGTGTTCCTTAACATCCTGATTCAACAGTACTGAAAAAAAAAATAACTTACAGAGTGCATGAAACATGATTTAGAGCTTGTTTATGGAAAATTGTTTATTTCTGTATTTCAACATGATTTGGAGCTTGTTTTTGAAAAGTGCTTATTTCTGTTTTTCAACATGATTTAGAGCTTGTTTTTGGAAAAGTGTTTATTTCTGTATTTCAATGTTGCAACTTGCTGAAAACTGTCCACAGTGTTCCTAAGATCCTGATTCAACAGTACTGAAAAAAAATGTACTTACAGAGTGCATGAAACATGATTTAGAGCTTGTTTATGGAAAAGTGTTTATTTCTGTATTTCAACATGATTTGGAGCATGTTTTTGGAAAAGTGTTAATTTCTGTATTTCAACATGATTTGAAGCTTGTTTTTGAAAAGTGCTTATTTCTGTTTTTCAACATGATTTAGAGCTTGTTTTTGGAAAAGTGTTTATTTCTGTATTTCAATGTTGCAACTTGCAGAAACCAGTCCACAGTGTTCCTAACATCCTGATTCAACAGTACTGAAAAAAAATTAACTTACAGAGTGCATGAAACATGATTTAGAGCTTGTTTATGGAAAAGTGTTTATTTCTGTATTTCAACATGATTTGGAGCTTGTTTTTGAAAAGTGCTTATTTCTGTTTTTCAACATGATTTAGAGCTTGTTTTTGGAAAAGTGTTTGTTTCTGTATTTCAATGTTGCAACTTGCAGAAACCAGTCCACAGTGTTCCTAACATCCTGATTCAACAGTACTGAAAAAAAATGAACTTACAGAGTGCATGAAACATGATTTAGAGCTTGTTTATGGAAAAGTGTTTATTTCTGTATTTCAACATGATTAGGAGCTTGTTTTTGGAAAAGTGTTAACCTGTCTAGGATCAGCGTGGCGCTAGTGGCACACCCCCCCCCCCCCCCACTGAAAAACCAGTGCCGCGAAATTCAAAAAAAATATTTTTTTAAAATATTTAACTTTCACACATTAAAGTCCAATACAGCTAATGAAAGACACAGATCTTGTGAATCCAGTCAACATTTCCGATTTTTAAAATGTTTTACAGGGAAGACACAATATGTAAAGATGTACATCTATTACCTAAAAACACATTAGCATAATCCACCATCTTTTATTTGTCCACCAACACCAGTAGCCATCACCAATTCGGCTAAACTAAGATATTTATAGCCCCTAACCAACAAAAAAACTCATTAGATGACAGTCTGATAACATATTTATGGTATGGGATAGGTTTTGTTAGAAAAAAGTGCATATTTCAGGTAGATGGCATAGTTTACAATTGCACCCACCATCACAAATGGACTAGAATAATTACAATGAGCAACGTGTTTACCTAACTACTAATCATCAAACATTTCGTAAAAATACACAGCATACACGAATCGAAAGACACAGATCCTGTGAATACAGACAATATTTCAGATTTTCTAAGTGTCTTACAGCGAAAACACAATAAATCGTTATATTAGCTTAGCACATAGCAATTAGCAGCCCAGCATTGATTCTAGCCAAAGTGAGCGATAAAAGTCAACATCGCCAAAAGATATTAATTTTTTCACTAACCTTCTCAGAATTCTTCCGATGACACTCCTGTAACATCACATTACAACATGCATATACAGTTTGATCGAAAATGTTTATATTTAGCCCCCAAAATCATGGTTAGACAATGTGAAATGTAGCTCAGTTGGTCAGAAAATGTCCTTGCGCCACTTAGACAGTGATCTACTCTTATACATAAATACTCATAAACGTGACTAAAAAATACAGGGTGGACAGGGATTGATAGACAATTTAATTCTTAATACAATTGCGTTATTACATTTTTTAATTTATCCTTACTTTTCAATACAGTTTGCGCCAAGCGAAGCTACGTCAAAAAACATGGCGTCCTAAGCCACTAAAATGTTTCGACAGAAACACGATTTATCATAATAAAAATGTCCTACCTTGAGCTGTTCTTCCATCAGTATCTTGGGCAAAGGATCCTTTCTTGGGAGAAATCGTCTTTTGGTGGAAAGCTGTCCTCTTGCCATGTGGAAATGTCAACTGCGTTCGGGATGAACTGAAAAGCGTGCCCAACTTTTCACATCGTTGCAAAAATAAATGTCCCAAAATCGCACTAAACGGATATAAATTGCTATAAAACGCTTTAAATTAACTACCTTATGATGTTTTTAACTCCTATAACGAGTGAAAAGATGACCGGAGAAATATAACAGGCTAAACTAACGCTTGGAACAGGTGCGCGCCGGTGTCCTCTTGGCTCATGACGCAGCTCCCAAAGAATGACTAGCTTCAGGGTTTTTTCATTTGTAGGGCCTGTGAACGCGCAATCGACCCCGTTGGAATCGTCATCACGTAAAGGCATCCAGGGGAAGACGTAAGAAGTGTCCGTATAGTCATAGCAACGACAGTGCCCTTTTAAATGACGTCAGAACAGTGGCCAACATTTCTCAAATCTGACTCCATGTCAGGGAAATTGCTGTAGAATGGGCTCTGTTCCACTTAGAGACAAAATTTCAACTCCTATAGAAACTATAGACTGTTTTCTATCCAATAATAATAATAATATGCATATTGTACGATCAAGGATTTTGTGGGAAGCCGTTTAAAAAATTAGCCAAATTAGCATAAGTAGTCTAAACAGCGCCCCGATCCCCAACAGGTTAATTTCTGTATTTCAACATGATTTGAAGCTTGTTTTTGAAAAGTGCTTATTTCTGTTTTTCAACATGATTTAGAGCTTGTTTTTGGAAAAGTGTTTATTTCTGTATTTCAATGTTGCAACTTGCTGAAAACTGTCCACAGTGTTCCTAACATCCTGATTCAACAGTACTGAAAAAAAAAATTAACTTACAGAGTGCATGAAACATGATTTAGAGCTTGTTTATGGAAAATTGTTTATTTCTGTATTTCAACATGATTTGGAGCTTGTTTTTGAAAAGTGCTTATTTCTGTTTTTCAACATGATTTAGAGCTTGTTTTTGGAAAAGTGTTTATTTCTGTATTTCAATGTTGCAACTTGCTGAAAACTGTCCACAGTGTTCCTAACATCCTGATTCAACAGTACTGAAAAAAATGAACTTACAGAGTGCATGAAACATGATTTAGATCTTGTTTATGGAAAAGTGTTTATTTCTGTATTTCAACATGATTAGGAGCTTGTTTTTGGAAAAGTGTTAATTTCTGTATTTCAACATGATTTGAAGCTTGTTTTTGAAAAGTGCTTATTTCTGTTTTTCAACATGATTTAGAGCTTGTTTTTGGAAAAGTGTTTATTTCTGTATTTCAATGTTGCAACTTGCTGAAAACTGTCCACAGTGTTCCTAACATCCTGATTCAACAGTACTGAAAAAAATGAACTTACAGAGTGCATGAAACATGATTTAGAGCTTGTTTATGGAAAAGTGTTTATTTCTGTATTTCAACATGATTAGGAGCTTGTTTTTGGAAAAGTGTTAATTTCTGTATTTCAACATGATTTGAAGCTTGTTTTTGAAAAGTGCTTATTTCTGTTTTTCAACATGATTTAGAGCTTGTTTTTGGAAAAGTGTTTATTTCTGTATTTCAATGTTGCAACTTGCTGAAAACTGTCCACAGTGTTCCTAACATCCTGATTCAACAGTACTGAAAAAAAATGAACTTACAGAGTGCATGAAACATGATTTAGAGCTTGTTTATTTAAAAGTGTTTATTTCTGTATTTCAACATGATTTGGAGCTTGTTTTTGGAAAAGTGTTAATTTCTGTATTTCAACATGATTTGAAGCTTGTTTTTGAAAAGTGCTTATTTCTGTTTTTCAACATGATTTAGAGCTTGTTTTTGGAAAAGTGTTTATTTCTGTATTTCAATGTTGCAACTTGCTGAAAACTGTCCACAGTGTTCCTAAGATCCTGATTCAACAGTACTGAAAAAAAATTTACTTACAGAGTGCATGAAACATGATTTAGAGCTTGTTTATGGAAAAGTGTTTATTTCTGTATTTCAACATGATTTGGAGCTTGTTTTTGGAAAAGTGTTAATTTCTGTATTTCAACATGATTTGAAGCTTGTTTTTGAAAAGTGCTTATTTCTGTTTTTCAACATGATTTAGAGCTTGTTTTTGGAAAAGTGTTTATTTCTGTATTTCAATGTTGCAACTTGCTGAAAACTGTCCACAGTGTTCCTAACATCCTGATTCAACAGTACTGAAAAAAATTTTTACTTACAGAGTGCATGAAACATGATTTAGAGCTTGTTTATGGAAAATTGTTTATTTCTGTATTTCAACATGATTTGGAGCTTGTTTTTGAAAAGTGCTTATTTCTGTTTTTCAACATGATTTAGAGCTTGTTTTTGGAAAAGTGTTTATTTCTGTATTTCAATGTTGCAACTTGCTGAAAACTGTCCACAGTGTTCCTAACATCCTGATTCAACAGTACTGAAAAAAATGAACTTACAGAGTGCATGAAACATGATTTAGATCTTGTTTATGGAAAAGTGTTTATTTCTGTATTTCAACATGATTAGGAGCTTGTTTTTGGAAAAGTGTTAATTTCTGTATTTCAACATGATTTGAAGCTTGTTTTTGAAAAGTGCTTATTTCTGTTTTTCAACATGATTTAGAGCTTGTTTTTGGAAAAGTGTTTATTTCTGTATTTCAATGTTGCAACTTGCTGAAAACTGTCCACAGTGTTCCTAACATCCTGATTCAACAGTACTGAAAAAAATGAACTTACAGAGTGCATGAAACATGATTTAGAGCTTGTTTATGGAAAAGTGTTTATTTCTGTATTTCAACATGATTAGGAGCTTGTTTTTGGAAAAGTGTTAATTTCTGTATTTCAACATGATTTGAAGCTTGTTTTTGAAAAGTGCTTATTTCTGTTTTTCAACATGATTTAGAGCTTGTTTTTGGAAAAGTGTTTATTTCTGTATTTCAATGTTGCAACTTGCTGAAAACTGTCCACAGTGTTCCTAACATCCTGATTCAACAGTACTGAAAAAAAATGAACTTACAGAGTGCATGAAACATGATTTAGAGCTTGTTTATTTAAAAGTGTTTATTTCTGTATTTCAACATGATTTGGAGCTTGTTTTTGGAAAAGTGTTAATTTCTGTATTTCAACATGATTTGAAGCTTGTTTTTGAAAAGTGCTTATTTCTGTTTTTCAACATGATTTAGAGCTTGTTTTTGGAAAAGTGTTTATTTCTGTATTTCAATGTTGCAACTTGCTGAAAACTGTCCACAGTGTTCCTAAGATCCTGATTCAACAGTACTGAAAAAAAATTTACTTACAGAGTGCATGAAACATGATTTAGAGCTTGTTTATGGAAAAGTGTTTATTTCTGTATTTCAACATGATTTGGAGCTTGTTTTTGGAAAAGTGTTAATTTCTGTATTTCAACATGATTTGAAGCTTGTTTTTGAAAAGTGCTTATTTCTGTTTTTCAACATGATTTAGAGCTTGTTTTTGGAAAAGTGTTTATTTCTGTATTTCAATGTTGCAACTTGCTGAAAACTGTCCACAGTGTTCCTAACATCCTGATTCAACAGTACTGAAAAAAAATTTTACTTACAGAGTGCATGAAACATGATTTAGAGCTTGTTTATGGAAAATTGTTTATTTCTGTATTTCAACATGATTTGGAGCTTGTTTTTGAAAAGTGCTTATTTCTGGTTTTCAACATGATTTAGAGCTTGTTTTTGGAAAAGTGTTTATTTCTGTATTTCAATGTTGCAACTTGCTGAAAACTGTCCACAGTGTTCCTAACATCCTGATTCAACAGTACTGAAAAAAAAAGAACTTCCAGAGTGCATGAAACATGATTTAGAGCTTGTTTATGGAAAAGTGTTTATTTCTGTATTTCAACATGATTTGGAGCTTGTTTTTGGAAAAGTGTTAATTTCTGTATTTCAACATGATTTGAAGCTTGTTTTTGAAAAGTGCTTATTTCTGTTTTTCAACATGATTTAGAGCTTGTTTTTGGAAAAGTGTTTATTTCTGTATTTCAATGTTGCAACTTGCAGAAACCAGTCCACAGTGTTCCTAACATCCTGATTCAACAGTACTGAAAAAAAAATTAACTTACAGAGTGCATGAAACATGATTTAGAGCTTGTTAATGGAAAAGTGTTTATTTCTGTATTTCAACATGATTTGGAGCTTGTTTTTGAAAAGTGCTTATTTCTGTTTTTCAACATGATTTAGAGCTTGTTTTTGGAAAAGTGTTTATTTCTGTATTTCAATGTTGCAACTTGCTGAAAACTGTCCACAGTGTTCCTAAGATCCTGATTCAACAGTACTGAAAAAAAATTTACTTACAGAGTGCATGAAACATGATTTAGAGCTTGTTTATGGAAAAGTGTTTATTTCTGTATTTCAACATGATTTGGAGCTTGTTTTTGGAAAAGTGTTAATTTCTGTATTTCAACATGATTTGAAGCTTGTTTTTGAAAAGTGCTTATTTCTGTTTTTCAACATGATTTAGAGCTTGTTTTTGGAAAAGTGTTTATTTCTGTATTTCAATGTTGCAACTTGCAGAAACCAGTCCACAGTGTTCCTAACATCCTGATTCAACAGTACTGAAAAAAAATTTACTTACAGAGTGCATGAAACATGATTTAGAGCTTGTTTATGGAAAAGTGTTTATTTCTGTATTTCAACATGATTTGGAGCTTGTTTTTGGAAAAGTGTTTATTTCTGTATTTCAACATGATTTGGAGCTTGTTTTTGAAAAGTGCTTATTTCTGTTTTTCAACATGATTTAGAGCTTGTTTTTGGAAAAGTGTTTATTTCTGTATTTCAATGTTGCAACTTGCTGAAAACTGTCCACAGTGTTCCTAAGATCCTGATTCAACAGTACTGAAAAAAAAATTACTTACAGAGTGCATGAAACATGATTTAGAGCTTGTTTATGGAAAAGTGTTTATTTCTGTATTTCAACATGATTTGGAGCTTGTTTTTGGAAAAGTGTTAATTTCTGTATTTCAACATGATTTGAAGCTTGTTTTTGAAAAGTGCTTATTTCTGTTTTTCAACATGATTTAGAGCTTGTTTTTGGAAAAGTGTTTATTTCTGTATTTCAATGTTGCAACTTGCAGAAACCAGTCCACAGTGTTCCTAACATCCTGATTCAACAGTACTGAAAAAAAATTAACTTACAGAGTGCATGAAACATGATTTAGAGCTTGTTTATGGAAAAGTGTTTATTTCTGTATTTCAACATGATTTGGAGCTTGTTTTTGGAAAAGTGTTTATTTCTGTATTTCAACATGATTTGGAGCTTGTTTTTGGAAAAGGGTTAATTTCTGTATTTCAACATGATTTGAAGCTTGTTTTTGAAAAGTGCTTATTTCTGTTTTTCAACATGATTTAGAGCTTGTTTTTGGAAAAGTGTTTATTTCTGTATTTCAATGTTGCAACTTGCAGAAACCAGTCCACAGTGTTCCTAACATCCTGATTCAACAGTACTGAAAAAAAATTAACTGACAGAGTGCATGAAACATGATTTAGAGCTTGTTTATGGAAAAGTGTTTATTTCTGTATTTCAACATGATTTGGAGCTTGTTTTTGGAAAAGTGTTTATTTCTGTATTTCAACTTAATTTGGAGCTTGTTTTTGGAAAAGGGTTTATTTCTGTATTTCAACATGATTTGGAGCTTGTTTTTGGAAATGTGTTCATTTCTGTATTTCAACTTAATTTGGAGCTTGTTTTTGGAAAAGGGTTAATTTCTGTATTTCAACATGATTTGAAGCTTGTTTTTGAAAAGTGCTTATTTCTGTTTTTCAACATGATTTAGAGCTTGTTTTTGGAAAAGTGTTTATTTCTGTATTTCAATGTTGCAACTTGCTGAAAACTGTCCACAGTGTTCCTAACATCCTGATTCAACAGTACTGAAAAAAATGAACTTACAGAGTGCATGAAACATGATTTAGAGCTTGTTTATGGAAAAGTGTTTATTTCTGTATTTCAACATGATTAGGAGCTTGTTTTTGGAAAAGTGTTAATTTCTGTATTTCAACATGATTTGAAGCTTGTTTTTGAAAAGTGCTTATTTCTGTTTTTCAACATGATTTAGAGCTTGTTTTTGGAAAAGTGTTTATTTCTGTATTTCAATGTTGCAACTTGCTGAAAACTGTCCCAGGGTTCCTAACATCCTGATTCAACAGTACTGAAAAAAAATGAACTTACAGAGTGCATGAAACATGATTTAGAGCTTGTTTATGGAAAAGTGTTTATTTCTGTATTTCAATGTTGCAACTTGCTGAAAACTGTCCACAGTGTTCCTAACATCCTGATTCAACAGTACTGAAAAAAAATGAACTTACAGAGTGCATGAAACATGATTTAGAGCTTGTTTATGGAAAAGTGTTTATTTCTGTATTTCAACATGATTAGGAGCTTGTTTTTGGAAAAGTGTTAATTTCTGTATTTCAACATGATTTGAAGCTTGTTTTTGAAAAGTGCTTATTTCTGTTTTTCAACATGATTTAGAGCTTGTTTTTGGAAAAGTGTTTATTTCTGTATTTCAATGTTGCAACTTGCTGAAACCTGTCCACAGTGTTCCTAACATCCTGATTCAACAGTACTGAAAAAAATGAACTTACAGAGTGCATGAAACATGATTTAGAGCTTGTTTATGGAAAAGTGTTTATTTCTGTATTTCAACATGATTAGGAGCTTGTTTTTGGAAAAGTGTTAATTTCTGTATTTCAACATGATTTGAAGCTTGTTTTTGAAAAGTGCTTATTTCTGTTTTTCAACATGATTTAGAGCTTGTTTTTGGAAAAGTGTTTATTTCTGTATTTCAATGTTGCAACTTGCTGAAAACTGTCCACAGTGTTCCTAACATCCTGATTCAACAGTACTGAAAAAAAATGAACTTACAGAGTGCATGAAACATGATTTAGAGCTTGTTTATGGAAAAGTGTTTATTTCTGTATTTCAATGTTGCAACTTGCTGAAAACTGTCCACAGTGTTCCTAACATCCTGATTCAACAGTACTGAAAAAAAATGAACTTACAGAGTGCATGAAACATGATTTAGAGCTTGTTTATGGAAAAGTGTTTATTTCTGTATTTCAACATGATTTGGAGCTTGTTTTTGGAAAAGTGTTTATTTCTGTATTTCAACACGATTTGGAGCTTGTTTTTGGAAAAGTGTTAATTTCTGTATTTCAACATGATTTGAAGCTTGTTTTTGAAAAGTGCTTATTTCTGTTTTTCAACATGATTTAGAGCTTGTTTTTGGAAAAGTGTTTATTTCTGTATTTCAATGTTGCAACTTGCTGAAAACTGTCCACAGTGTTCCTAACATCCTGATTCAACAGTACTGAAAAAAAAATTAACTTACAGAGTGCATGAAACATGATTTTATAGCTTGTTTATGGAAAATTGTTTATTTCTGTATTTCAACATGATTTGGAGCTTGTTTTTGAAAAGTGCTTATTTCTGTTTTTCAACATGATTTAGAGCTTGTTTTTGGAAAAGTGTTTATTTCTGTATTTCAATGTTGCAACTTGCTGAAAACTGTCCACAGTGTTCCTAACATCCTGATTCAACAGTACTGAAAAAAAATGAACTTACAGAGTGCATGAAACATGATTTAGAGCTTGTTTATGGAAAAGTGTTTATTTCTGTATTTCAACATGATTAGGAGCTTGTTTTTGGAAAAGTGTTAATTTCTGTATTTCAACATGATTTGAAGCTTGTTTTTGAAAAGTGCTTATTTCTGTTTTTCAACATGATTTAGAGCTTGTTTTTGGAAAAGTGTTTATTTCTGTATTTCAATGTTGCAACTTGCTGAAAACTGTCCACAGTGTTCCTAACATCCTGATTCAACAGTACTGAAAAAAAATGAACTTACAGAGTGCATGAAACATGATTTAGAGCTTGTTTATTTAAAAGTGTTTATTTCTGTATTTCAACATGATTTGGAGCTTGTTTTTGGAAAAGTGTTAATTTCTGTATTTCAACATGATTTGAAGCTTGTTTTTGAAAAGTGCTTATTTCTGTTTTTCAACATGATTTAGAGCTTGTTTTTGGAAAAGTGTTTATTTCTGTATTTCAATGTTGCAACTTGCTGAAAACTGTCCACAGTGTTCCTAACATCCTGATTCAACAGTACTGAAAAAAAATTAACTTACAGAGTGCATGAAACATGATTTAGAGCTTGTTTATTTAAAAGTGTTTATTTCTGTATTTCAACATGATTTGGAGCTTGTTTTTGGAAAAGGGTTAATTTCTGTATTTCAACATGATTTGAAGCTTGTTTTTGAAAAGTGCTTATTTCTGTTTTTCAACATGATTTAGAGCTTGTTTTTGGAAAAGTGTTTATTTCTGTATTTCAATGTTGCAACTTGCTGAAAACTGTCCACAGTGTTCCTAACATCCTGATTCAACAGTACTGAAAAAAATTAACTTACAGAGTGCATGAAACATGATTTAGAGCTTGTTTATTTAAAAGTGTTTATTTCTGTATTTCAACATGATTTGGAGCTTGTTTTTGGAAAAGGTTTAATTTCTGTATTTCAACATGATTTGAAGCTTGTTTTTGAAAAGTGCTTATTTCTGTTTTTCAACATGATTTAGAGCTTGTTTTTGGAAAAGTGTTTATTTCTGTATTTCAACATGATTAGGAGCTTGTTTTTGGAAAAGTGTTAATTTCTGTATTTCAACATGATTTGAAGCTTGTTTTTGAAAAGTGCTTATTTCTGTTTTTCAACATGATTTAGAGCTTGTTTTTGGAAAAGTGTTTATTTCTGTATTTCAATGTTGCAACTTGCTGAAAACTGTCCACAGTGTTCCTAACATCCTGATTCAACAGTACTGAAAAAAATGAACTTACAGAGTGCATGAAACATGATTTAGAGCTTGTTTATGGAAAAGTGTTTATTTCTGTATTTCAACATGATTAGGAGCTTGTTTTTGGAAAAGTGTTAATTTCTGTATTTCAACATGATTTGAAGCTTGTTTTTGAAAAGTGCTTATTTCTGTTTTTCAACATGATTTAGAGCTTGTTTTTGGAAAAGTGTTTATTTCTGTATTTCAATGTTGCAACTTGCTGAAAACTGTCCACAGTGTTCCTAACATCCTGATTCAACAGTACTGAAAAAAAATGAACTTACAGAGTGCATGAAACATGATTTAGAGCTTGTTTATTTAAAAGTGTTTATTTCTGTATTTCAACATGATTTGGAGCTTGTTTTTGGAAAAGTGTTAATTTCTGTATTTCAACATGATTTGAAGCTTGTTTTTGAAAAGTGCTTATTTCTGTTTTTCAACATGATTTAGAGCTTGTTTTTGGAAAAGTGTTTATTTCTGTATTTCAATGTTGCAACTTGCTGAAAACTGTCCACAGTGTTCCTAAGATCCTGATTCAACAGTACTGAAAAAAATTTACTTACAGAGTGCATGAAACATGATTTAGAGCTTGTTTATGGAAAAGTGTTTATTTCTGTATTTCAACATGATTTGGAGCTTGTTTTTGGAAAAGTGTTAATTTCTGTATTTCAACATGATTTGAAGCTTGTTTTTGAAAAGTGCTTATTTCTGTTTTTCAACATGATTTAGAGCTTGTTTTTGGAAAAGTGTTTATTTCTGTATTTCAATGTTGCAACTTGCTGAAAACTGTCCACAGTGTTCCTAACATCCTGATTCAACAGTACTGAAAAAAAATTTTACTTACAGAGTGCATGAAACATGATTTAGAGCTTGTTTATGGAAAATTGTTTATTTCTGTATTTCAACATGATTTGGAGCTTGTTTTTGAAAAGTGCTTATTTCTGGTTTTCAACATGATTTAGAGCTTGTTTTTGGAAAAGTGTTTATTTCTGTATTTCAATGTTGCAACTTGCTGAAAACTGTCCACAGTGTTCCTAACATCCTGATTCAACAGTACTGAAAAAAAAAGAACTTCCAGAGTGCATGAAACATGATTTAGAGCTTGTTTATGGAAAAGTGTTTATTTCTGTATTTCAACATGATTTGGAGCTTGTTTTTGGAAAAGTGTTAATTTCTGTATTTCAACATGATTTGAAGCTTGTTTTTGAAAAGTGCTTATTTCTGTTTTTCAACATGATTTAGAGCTTGTTTTTGGAAAAGTGTTTATTTCTGTATTTCAATGTTGCAACTTGCAGAAACCAGTCCACAGTGTTCCTAACATCCTGATTCAACAGTACTGAAAAAAAAATTAACTTACAGAGTGCATGAAACATGATTTAGAGCTTGTTAATGGAAAAGTGTTTATTTCTGTATTTCAACATGATTTGGAGCTTGTTTTTGAAAAGTGCTTATTTCTGTTTTTCAACATGATTTAGAGCTTGTTTTTGGAAAAGTGTTTATTTCTGTATTTCAATGTTGCAACTTGCTGAAAACTGTCCACAGTGTTCCTAAGATCCTGATTCAACAGTACTGAAAAAAAATTTACTTACAGAGTGCATGAAACATGATTTAGAGCTTGTTTATGGAAAAGTGTTTATTTCTGTATTTCAACATGATTTGGAGCTTGTTTTTGGAAAAGTGTTAATTTCTGTATTTCAACATGATTTGAAGCTTGTTTTTGAAAAGTGCTTATTTCTGTTTTTCAACATGATTTAGAGCTTGTTTTTGGAAAAGTGTTTATTTCTGTATTTCAATGTTGCAACTTGCAGAAACCAGTCCACAGTGTTCCTAACATCCTGATTCAACAGTACTGAAAAAAAATTTACTTACAGAGTGCATGAAACATGATTTAGAGCTTGTTTATGGAAAAGTGTTTATTTCTGTATTTCAACATGATTTGGAGCTTGTTTTTGGAAAAGTGTTTATTTCTGTATTTCAACATGATTTGGAGCTTGTTTTTGAAAAGTGCTTATTTCTGTTTTTCAACATGATTTAGAGCTTGTTTTTGGAAAAGTGTTTATTTCTGTATTTCAATGTTGCAACTTGCTGAAAACTGTCCACAGTGTTCCTAAGATCCTGATTCAACAGTACTGAAAAAAAAATTACTTACAGAGTGCATGAAACATGATTTAGAGCTTGTTTATGGAAAAGTGTTTATTTCTGTATTTCAACATGATTTGGAGCTTGTTTTTGGAAAAGTGTTAATTTCTGTATTTCAACATGATTTGAAGCTTGTTTTTGAAAAGTGCTTATTTCTGTTTTTCAACATGATTTAGAGCTTGTTTTTGGAAAAGTGTTTATTTCTGTATTTCAATGTTGCAACTTGCAGAAACCAGTCCACAGTGTTCCTAACATCCTGATTCAACAGTACTGAAAAAAAATTAACTTACAGAGTGCATGAAACATGATTTAGAGCTTGTTTATGGAAAAGTGTTTATTTCTGTATTTCAACATGATTTGGAGCTTGTTTTTGGAAAAGTGTTTATTTCTGTATTTCAACATGATTTGGAGCTTGTTTTTGGAAAAGGGTTAATTTCTGTATTTCAACATGATTTGAAGCTTGTTTTTGAAAAGTGCTTATTTCTGTTTTTCAACATGATTTAGAGCTTGTTTTTGGAAAAGTGTTTATTTCTGTATTTCAATGTTGCAACTTGCAGAAACCAGTCCACAGTGTTCCTAACATCCTGATTCAACAGTACTGAAAAAAAATTAACTGACAGAGTGCATGAAACATGATTTAGAGCTTGTTTATGGAAAAGTGTTTATTTCTGTATTTCAACATGATTTGGAGCTTGTTTTTGGAAAAGTGTTTATTTCTGTATTTCAACTTAATTTGGAGCTTGTTTTTGGAAAAGGGTTTATTTCTGTATTTCAACATGATTTGGAGCTTGTTTTTGGAAATGTGTTCATTTCTGTATTTCAACTTAATTTGGAGCTTGTTTTTGGAAAAGGGTTAATTTCTGTATTTCAACATGATTTGAAGCTTGTTTTTGAAAAGTGCTTATTTCTGTTTTTCAACATGATTTAGAGCTTGTTTTTGGAAAAGTGTTTATTTCTGTATTTCAATGTTGCAACTTGCTGAAAACTGTCCACAGTGTTCCTAACATCCTGATTCAACAGTACTGAAAAAAAATTAACTTACAGAGTGCATGAAACATGATTTAGAGCTTGTTTATGGAAAAGTGTTTATTTCTGTATTTCAACATGATTTGAAGCTTGTTTTTGAAAAGTGCTTATTTCTGTTTTTCAACATGATTTAGAGCTTGTTTTTGGAAAAGTGTTTATTTCTGTATTTCAATGTTGCAACTTGCTGAAAACTGTCCACAGTGTTCCTAACATCCTGATTCAACAGTACTGAAAAAAAATGAACTTACAGAGTGCATGAAACATGATTTAGAGCTTGTTTATGGAAAAGTGTTTATTTCTGTATTTCAACATGATTAGGAGCTTGTTTTTGGAAAAGTGTTAATTTCTGTATTTCAACATGATTTGAAGCTTGTTTTTGAAAAGTGCTTATTTCTGTTTTTCAACATGATTTAGAGCTTGTTTTTGGAAAAGTGTTTATTTCTGTATTTCAATGTTGCAACTTGCTGAAAACTGTCCACAGTGTTCCTAACATCCTGATTCAACAGTACTGAAAAAAAATGAACTTACAGAGTGCATGAAACATGATTTAGAGCTTGTTTATGGAAAAGTGTTTATTTCTGTATTTCAATGTTGCAACTTGCTGAAAACTGTCCACAGTGTTCCTAACATCCTGATTCAACAGTACTGAAAAAAAATGAACTTACAGAGTGCATGAAACATGATTTAGAGCTTGTTTATGGAAAAGTGTTTATTTCTGTATTTCAACATGATTAGGAGCTTGTTTTTGGAAAAGTGTTAATTTCTGTATTTCAACATGATTTGAAGCTTGTTTTTGAAAAGTGCTTATTTCTGTTTTTCAACATGATTTAGAGCTTGTTTTTGGAAAAGTGTTTATTTCTGTATTTCAATGTTGCAACTTGCTGAAAACTGTCCACAGTGTTCCTAACATCCTGATTCAACAGTACTGAAAAAAAATGAACTTACAGAGTGCATGAAACATGATTTAGAGCTTGTTTATGGAAAAGTGTTTATTTCTGTATTTCAATGTTGCAACTTGCTGAAAACTGTCCACAGTGTTCCTAACATCCTGATTCAACAGTACTGAAAAAAAATGAACTTACAGAGTGCATGAAACATGATTTAGAGCTTGTTTATGGAAAAGTGTTTATTTCTGTATTTCAACATGATTTGGAGCTTGTTTTTGGAAAAGTGTTTATTTCTGTATTTCAACACGATTTGGAGCTTGTTTTTGGAAAAGTGTTAATTTCTGTATTTCAACATGATTTGAAGCTTGTTTTTGAAAAGTGCTTATTTCTGTTTTTCAACATGATTTAGAGCTTGTTTTTGGAAAAGTGTTTATTTCTGTATTTCAATGTTGCAACTTGCTGAAAACTGTCCACAGTGTTCCTAACATCCTGATTCAACAGTACTGAAAAAAAAATTAACTTACAGAGTGCATGAAACATGATTTTATAGCTTGTTTATGGAAAATTGTTTATTTCTGTATTTCAACATGATTTGGAGCTTGTTTTTGAAAAGTGCTTATTTCTGTTTTTCAACATGATTTAGAGCTTGTTTTTGGAAAAGTGTTTATTTCTGTATTTCAATGTTGCAACTTGCTGAAAACTGTCCACAGTGTTCCTAACATCCTGATTCAACAGTACTGAAAAAAATGAACTTACAGAGTGCATGAAACATGATTTAGAGCTTGTTTATGGAAAAGTGTTTATTTCTGTATTTCAACATGATTAGGAGCTTGTTTTTGGAAAAGTGTTAATTTCTGTATTTCAACATGATTTGAAGCTTGTTTTTGAAAAGTGCTTATTTCTGTTTTTCAACATGATTTAGAGCTTGTTTTTGGAAAAGTGTTTATTTCTGTATTTCAATGTTGCAACTTGCTGAAAACTGTCCACAGTGTTCCTAACATCCTGATTCAACAGTACTGAAAAAAAATGAACTTACAGAGTGCATGAAACATGATTTAGAGCTTGTTTATGGAAAAGTGTTTATTTCTGTATTTCAACATGATTAGGAGCTTGTTTTTGGAAAAGTGTTAATTTCTGTATTTCAACATGATTTGAAGCTTGTTTTTGAAAAGTGCTTATTTCTGTTTTTCAACATGATTTAGAGCTTGTTTTTGGAAAAGTGTTTATTTCTGTATTTCAATGTTGCAACTTGCTGAAAACTGTCCACAGTGTTCCTAACATCCTGATTCAACAGTACTGAAAAAAAATTAACTTACAGAGTGCATGAAACATGATTTAGAGCTTGTTTATTTAAAAGTGTTTATTTCTGTATTTCAACATGATTTGGAGCTTGTTTTTGGAAAAGTGTTAATTTCTGTATTTCAACATGATTTGAAGCTTGTTTTTGAAAAGTGCTTATTTCTGTTTTTCAACATGATTTAGAGCTTGTTTTTGGAAAAGTGTTTATTTCTGTATTTCAATGTTGCAACTTGCTGAAAACTGTCCACAGTGTTCCTAACATCCTGATTCAACAGTACTGAAAAAAAATTAACTTACAGAGTGCATGAAACATGATTTAGAGCTTGTTTATTTAAAAGTGTTTATTTCTGTATTTCAACATGATTTGGAGCTTGTTTTTGGAAAAGGGTTAATTTCTGTATTTCAACATGATTTGAAGCTTGTTTTTGAAAAGTGCTTATTTCTGTTTTTCAACATGATTTAGAGCTTGTTTTTGGAAAAGTGTTTATTTCTGTATTTCAATGTTGCAACTTGCTGAAAACTGTCCACAGTGTTCCTAACATCCTGATTCAACAGTACTGAAAAAAAATTAACTTACAGAGTGCATGAAACATGATTTAGAGCTTGTTTATTTAAAAGTGTTTATTTCTGTATTTCAACATGATTTGGAGCTTGTTTTTGGAAAAGGGTTAATTTCTGTATTTCAACATGATTTGAAGCTTGTTTTTGAAAAGTGCTTATTTCTGTTTTTCAACATGATTTAGAGCTTGTTTTTGGAAAAGTGTTTATTTCTGTATTTCAACATGATTAGGAGCTTGTTTTTGGAAAAGTGTTAATTTCTGTATTTCAACATGATTTGAAGCTTGTTTTTGAAAAGTGCTTATTTCTGTTTTTCAACATGATTTAGAGCTTGTTTTTGGAAAAGTGTTTATTTCTGTATTTCAATGTTGCAACTTGCTGAAAACTGTCCACAGTGTTCCTAACATCCTGATTCAACAGTACTGAAAAAAAATGAACTTACAGAGTGCATGAAACATGATTTAGAGCTTGTTTATTTAAAAGTGTTTATTTCTGTATTTCAACATGATTTGGAGCTTGTTTTTGGAAAAGTGTTAATTTCTGTATTTCAACATGATTTGAAGCTTGTTTTTGAAAAGTGCTTATTTCTGTTTTTCAACATGATTTAGAGCTTGTTTTTGGAAAAGTGTTTATTTCTGTATTTCAATGTTGCAACTTGCTGAAAACTGTCCACAGTGTTCCTAACATCCTGATTCAACAGTACTGAAAAAAAATTAACTTACAGAGTGCATGAAACATGATTTAGAGCTTGTTTATGGAAAAGTGTTTATTTCTGTATTTCAACATGATTAGGAGCTTGTTTTTGGAAAAGTGTTAATTTCTGTATTTCAACATGATTTGAAGCTTGTTTTTGAAAAGTGCTTATTTCTGTTTTTCAACATGATTTAGAGCTTGTTTTTGGAAAAGTGTTTATTTCTGTATTTCAATGTTGCAACTTGCTGAAAACTGTCCACAGTGTTCCTAACATCCTGATTCAACAGTACTGAAAAAAAATTAACTTACAGAGTGCATGAAACATGATTTAGAGCTTGTTTATGGAAAAGTGTTTATTTCTGTATTTCAACATGATTTGGAGCTTGTTTTTGGAAAAGTGTTAATTTCTGTATTTCAACATGATTTGAAGCTTGTTTTTGAAAAGTGCTTATTTCTGTTTTTCAACATGATTTAGAGCTTGTTTTTGGAAAAGTGTTTATTTCTGTATTTCAATGTTGCAACTTGCTGAAAACTGTCCACAGTGTTCCTAACATCCTGATTCAACAGTACTGAAAAAAAATGAACTTACAGAGTGCATGAAACATGATTTAGAGCTTGTTTATGGAAAAGTGTTTATTTCTGTATTTCAACATGATTTGGAGCTTGTTTTTGGAAAAGGGTTAATTTCTGTATTTCAACATGATTTGAAGCTTGTTTTTGAAAAGTGCTTATTTCTGTTTTTCAACATGATTTAGAGCTTGTTTTTGGAAAAGTGTTTATTTCTGTATTTCAACATGATTAGGAGCTTGTTTTTGGAAAAGTGTTAATTTCTGTATTTCAACATGATTTGAAGCTTGTTTTTGAAAAGTGCTTATTTCTGTTTTTCAACATGATTTAGAGCTTGTTTTTGGAAAAGTGTTTATTTCTGTATTTCAATGTTGCAACTTGCTGAAAACTGTCCACAGTGTTCCTAACATCCTGATTCAACAGTACTGAAAAAAAATGAACTTACAGAGTGCATGAAACATGATTTAGAGCTTGTTTATGGAAAAGTGTTTATTTCTGTATTTCAACATGATTAGGAGCTTGTTTTTGGAAAAGTGTTAATTTCTGTATTTCAACATGATTTGAAGCTTGTTTTTGAAAAGTGCTTATTTCTGTTTTTCAACATGATTTAGAGCTTGTTTTTGGAAAAGTGTTTATTTCTGTATTTCAATGTTGCAACTTGCTGAAAACTGTCCACAGTGTTCCTAACATCCTGATTCAACAGTACTGAAAAAAAATTAACTTACAGAGTGCATGAAACATGATTTAGAGCTTGTTTATGGAAAAGTGTTTATTTCTGTATTTCAACATGATTTGGAGCTTGTTTTTGGAAAAGTGTTCATTTCTGTATTTCAACTTAATTTGGAGCTTGTTTTTGGAAAAGGGTTAATTTCTGTATTTCAACATGATTTGAAGCTTGTTTTTGAAAAGTGCTTATTTCTGTTTTTCAACATGATTTAGAGCTTGTTTTTGGAAAAGTGTTTATTTCTGTATTTCAATGTTGCAACTTGCTGAAAACTGTCCACAGTGTTCCTAACATCCTGATTCAACAGTACTGAAAAAAAATTAACTTACAGAGTGCATGAAACATGATTTAGAGCTTGTTTATGGAAAAGTGTTTATTTCTGTATTTCAACATGATTTGGAGCTTGTTTTTGGAAAAGTGTTAATTTCTGTATTTCAACATGATTTGAAGCTTGTTTTTGAAAAGTGCTTATTTCTGTTTTTCAACATGATTTAGAGCTTGTTTTTGGAAAAGTGTTTATTTCTGTATTTCAATGTTGCAACTTGCTGAAAACTGTCCACAGTGTTCCTAACATCCTGATTCAACAGTACTGAAAAAAAATTAACTTACAGAGTGCATGAAACATGATTTAGAGCTTGTTTATGGAAAAGTGTTTATTTCTGTATTTCAACATGATTAGGAGCTTGTTTTTGGAAAAGTGTTAATTTCTGTATTTCAACATGATTTGAAGCTTGTTTTTGAAAAGTGCTTATTTCTGTTTTTCAACATGATTTAGAGCTTGTTTTTGGAAAAGTGTTTATTTCTGTATTTCAATGTTGCAACTTGCTGAAAACTGTCCACAGTGTTCCTAACATCCTGATTCAACAGTACTGAAAAAAAATTAACTTACAGAGTGCATGAAACATGATTTAGAGCTTGTTTATGGAAAAGTGTTTATTTCTGTATTTCAACATGATTTGGAGCTTGTTTTTGGAAAAGTGTTAATTTCTGTATTTCAACATGATTTGAAGCTTGTTTTTGAAAAGTGCTTATTTCTGTTTTTCAACATGATTTAGAGCTTGTTTTTGGAAAAGTGTTTATTTCTGTATTTCAATGTTGCAACTTGCTGAAAACTGTCCACAGTGTTCCTAACATCCTGATTCAACAGTACTGAAAAAAAATTAACTTACAGAGTGCATGAAACATGATTTAGAGCTTGTTTATTTAAAAGTGTTTATTTCTGTATTTCAACATGATTTGGAGCTTGTTTTTGGAAAAGGGTTAATTTCTGTATTTCAACATGATTTGAAGCTTGTTTTTGAAAAGTGCTTATTTCTGTTTTTCAACATGATTTAGAGCTTGTTTTTGGAAAAGTGTTTATTTCTGTATTTCAACATGATTAGGAGCTTGTTTTTGGAAAAGTGTTAATTTCTGTATTTCAACATGATTTGAAGCTTGTTTTTGAAAAGTGCTTATTTCTGTTTTTCAACATGATTTAGAGCTTGTTTTTGGAAAAGTGTTTATTTCTGTATTTCAATGTTGCAACTTGCTGAAAACTGTCCACAGTGTTCCTAACATCCTGATTCAACAGTACTGAAAAAAAATGAACTTACAGAGTGCATGAAACATGATTTAGAGCTTGTTTATGGAAAAGTGTTTATTTCTGTATTTCAACATGATTAGGAGCTTGTTTTTGGAAAAGTGTTAATTTCTGTATTTCAACATGATTTGAAGCTTGTTTTTGAAAAGTGCTTATTTCTGTTTTTCAACATGATTTAGAGCTTGTTTTTGGAAAAGTGTTTATTTCTGTATTTCAATGTTGCAACTTGCTGAAAACTGTCCACAGTGTTCCTAACATCCTGATTCAACAGTACTGAAAAAAAATGAACTTACAGAGTGCATGAAACATGATTTAGAGCTTGTTTATTTAAAAGTGTTTATTTCTGTATTTCAACATGATTTGGAGCTTGTTTTTGGAAAAGGGTTAATTTCTGTATTTCAACATGATTTGAAGCTTGTTTTTGAAAAGTGCTTATTTCTGTTTTTCAACATGATTTAGAGCTTGTTTTTGGAAAAGTGTTTATTTCTGTATTTCAACATGATTAGGAGCTTGTTTTTGGAAAAGTGTTAATTTCTGTATTTCAACATGATTTGAAGCTTGTTTTTGAAAAGTGCTTATTTCTGTTTTTCAACATGATTTAGAGCTTGTTTTTGGAAAAGTGTTTATTTCTGTATTTCAATGTTGCAACTTGCTGAAAACTGTCCACAGTGTTCCTAACATCCTGATTCAACAGTACTGAAAAAAAATGAACTTACAGAGTGCATGAAACATGATTTAGAGCTTGTTTATGGAAAAGTGTTTATTTCTGTATTTCAACATGATTTGGAGCTTGTTTTTGGAAAAGTGTTAATTTCTGTATTTCAACATGATTTGAAGCTTGTTTTTGAAAAGTGCTTATTTCTGTTTTTCAACATGATTTAGAGCTTGTTTTTGGAAAAGTGTTTATTTCTGTATTTCAATGTTGCAACTTGCTGAAAACTGTCCACAGTGTTCCTAACATCCTGATTCAACAGTACTGAAAAAAAATGAACTTACAGAGTGCATGAAACATGATTTAGAGCTTGTTTATGGAAAAGTGTTTATTTCTGTATTTCAACATGATTAGGAGCTTGTTTTTGGAAAAGTGTTAATTTCTGTATTTCAACATGATTTGAAGCTTGTTTTTGAAAAGTGCTTATTTCTGTTTTTCAACATGATTTAGAGCTTGTTTTTGGAAAAGTGTTTATTTCTGTATTTCAATGTTGCAACTTGCTGAAAACTGTCCACAGTGTTCCTAACATCCTGATTCAACAGTACTGAAAAAAAATGAACTTACAGAGTGCATGAAACATGATTTAGAGCTTGTTTATGGAAAAGTGTTTATTTCTGTATTTCAACATGATTTGGAGCTTGTTTTTGGAAAAGTGTTTATTTCTGTATTTCAACATGATTTGGAGCTTGTTTTTGGAAAAGTGTTAATTTCTGTATTTCAACATGATTTGAAGCTTGTTTTTGAAAAGTGCTTATTTCTGTTTTTCAACATGATTTAGAGCTTGTTTTTGGAAAAGTGTTTATTTCTGTATTTCAATGTTGCAACTTGCTGAAAACTGTCCACAGTGTTCCTAACATCCTGATTCAACAGTACTGAAAAAAAATGAACTTACAGAGTGCATGAAACATGATTTAGAGCTTGTTTATGGAAAAGTGTTTATTTCTGTATTTCAACATGATTTGGAGCTTGTTTTTGAAAAGTGCTTATTTCTGTTTTTCAACATGATTTAGAGCTTGTTTTTGGAAAAGTGTTTATTTCTGTATTTCAATGTTGCAACTTGCTGAAAACTGTCCACAGTGTTCCTAACATCCTGATTCAACAGTACTGAAAAAAAATGAACTTACAGAGTGCATGAAACATGATTTAGAGCTTGTTTATGGAAAAGTGTTTATTTCTGTATTTCAACATGATTAGGAGCTTGTTTTTGGAAAAGTGTTAATTTCTGTATTTCAACATGATTTGAAGCTTGTTTTTGAAAAGTGCTTATTTCTGTTTTTCAACATGATTTAGAGCTTGTTTTTGGAAAAGTGTTTATTTCTGTATTTCAATGTTGCAACTTGCTGAAAACTGTCCACAGTGTTCCTAACATCCTGATTCAACAGTACTGAAAAAAAATGAACTTACAGAGTGCATGAAACATGATTTAGAGCTTGTTTATGGAAAAGTGTTTATTTCTGTATTTCAACATGATTAGGAGCTTGTTTTTGGAAAAGTGTTAATTTCTGTATTTCAACATGATTTGAAGCTTGTTTTTGAAAAGTGCTTATTTCTGTTTTTCAACATGATTTAGAGCTTGTTTTTGGAAAAGTGTTTATTTCTGTATTTCAATGTTGCAACTTGCTGAAAACTGTCCACAGTGTTCCTAACATCCTGATTCAACAGTACTGAAAAAAAATTAACTTACAGAGTGCATGAAACATGATTTAGAGCTTGTTTATTTAAAAGTGTTTATTTCTGTATTTCAACATGATTTGGAGCTTGTTTTTGGAAAAGGGTTAATTTCTGTATTTCAACATGATTTGAAGCTTGTTTTTGAAAAGTGCTTATTTCTGTTTTTCAACATGATTTAGAGCTTGTTTTTGGAAAAGTGTTTATTTCTGTATTTCAACATGATTAGGAGCTTGTTTTTGGAAAAGTGTTAATTTCTGTATTTCAACATGATTTGAAGCTTGTTTTTGAAAAGTGCTTATTTCTGTTTTTCAACATGATTTAGAGCTTGTTTTTGGAAAAGTGTTTATTTCTGTATTTCAATGTTGCAACTTGCTGAAAACTGTCCACAGTGTTCCTAACATCCTGATTCAACAGTACTGAAAAAAAATGAACTTACAGAGTGCATGAAACATGATTTAGAGCTTGTTTATGGAAAAGTGTTTATTTCTGTATTTCAACATGATTAGGAGCTTGTTTTTGGAAAAGTGTTAATTTCTGTATTTCAACATGATTTGAAGCTTGTTTTTGAAAAGTGCTTATTTCTGTTTTTCAACATGATTTAGAGCTTGTTTTTGGAAAAGTGTTTATTTCTGTATTTCAATGTTGCAACTTGCTGAAAACTGTCGACAGTGTTCCTAACATCCTGATTCAACAGTACTGAAAAAAAATGAACTTACAGAGTGCATGAAACATGATTTAGAGCTTGTTTATGGAAAAGTGTTTATTTCTGTATTTCAACATGATTTGGAGCTTGTTTTTGGAAAAGTGTTCATTTCTGTATTTCAACGTAATTTGGAGCTTGTTTTTGGAAAAGGGTTAATTTCTGTATTTCAACATGATTTGAAGCTTGTTTTTGAAAAGTGCTTATTTCTGTTTTTCAACATGATTTAGAGCTTGTTTTTGGAAAAGTGTTTATTTCTGTATTTCAATGTTGCAACTTGCTGAAAACTGTCCACAGTGTTCCTAACATCCTGATTCAACAGTACTGAAAAAAAATGAACTTACAGAGTGCATGAAACATGATTTAGAGCTTGTTTATGGAAAAGTGTTTATTTCTGTATTTCAACATGATTAGGAGCTTGTTTTTGGAAAAGTGTTAATTTCTGTATTTCAACATGATTTGAAGCTTGTTTTTGAAAAGTGCTTATTTCTGTTTTTCAACATGATTTAGAGCTTGTTTTTGGAAAAGTGTTTATTTCTGTATTTCAATGTTGCAACTTGCTGAAAACTGTCCACAGTGTTCCTAACATCCTGATTCAACAGTACTGAAAAAAATGAACTTACAGAGTGCATGAAACATGATTTAGAGCTTGTTTATGGAAAAGTGTTTATTTCTGTATTTCAACATGATTAGGAGCTTGTTTTTGGAAAAGTGTTAATTTCTGTATTTCAACATGATTTGAAGCTTGTTTTTGAAAAGTGCTTATTTCTGTTTTTCAACATGATTTAGAGCTTGTTTTTGGAAAAGTGTTTATTTCTGTATTTCAATGTTGCAACTTGCTGAAAACTGTCCACAGTGTTCCTAACATCCTGATTCAACAGTACTGAAAAAAAATGAACTTACAGAGTGCATGAAACATGATTTAGAGCTTGTTTATGGAAAAGTGTTTATTTCTGTATTTCAACATGATTAGGAGCTTGTTTTTGGAAAAGTGTTAATTTCTGTATTTCAACATGATTTGAAGCTTGTTTTTGAAAAGTGCTTATTTCTGTTTTTCAACATGATTTAGAGCTTGTTTTTGGAAAAGTGTTTATTTCTGTATTTCAATGTTGCAACTTGCTGAAAACTGTCCACAGTGTTCCTAACATCCTGATTCAACAGTACTGAAAAAAAATGAACTTACAGAGTGCATGAAACATGATTTAGAGCTTGTTTATGGAAAAGTGTTTATTTCTGTATTTCAACATGATTTGGAGCTTGTTTTTGGAAAAGTGTTATTTCTGTATTTCAACAATTTGGAGCTTGTTTTTGGAAAAGGGTTAATTTCTGTATTTCAACATGATTTGAAGCTTGTTTTTGAAAAGTGCTTATTTCTGTTTTTCAACATGATTTAGAGCTTGTTTTTGGAAAAGTGTTTATTTCTGTATTTCAATGTTGCAACTTGCTGAAAACTGTCCACAGTGTTCCTAACATCCTGATTCAACAGTACTGAAAAAAAATGAACTTACAGAGTGCATGAAACATGATTTAGAGCTTGTTTATGGAAAAGTGTTTATTTCTGTATTTCAACATGATTAGGAGCTTGTTTTTGGAAAAGTGTTAATTTCTGTATTTCAACATGATTTGAAGCTTGTTTTTGAAAAGTGCTTATTTCTGTTTTTCAACATGATTTAGAGCTTGTTTTTGGAAAAGTGTTTATTTCTGTATTTCAATGTTGCAACTTGCTGAAAACTGTCCACAGTGTTCCTAACATCCTGATTCAACAGTACTGAAAAAAAATGAACTTACAGAGTGCATGAAACATGATTTAGAGCTTGTTTATGGAAAAGTGTTTATTTCTGTATTTCAACATGATTAGGAGCTTGTTTTTGGAAAAGTGTTAATTTCTGTATTTCAACATGATTTGAAGCTTGTTTTTGAAAAGTGCTTATTTCTGTTTTTCAACATGATTTAGAGCTTGTTTTTGGAAAAGTGTTTATTTCTGTATTTCAATGTTGCAACTTGCTGAAAACTGTCCACAGTGTTCCTAACATCCTGATTCAACAGTACTGAAAAAAAATGAACTTACAGAGTGCATGAAACATGATTTAGAGCTTGTTTATGGAAAAGTGTTTATTTCTGTATTTCAACATGATTAGGAGCTTGTTTTTGGAAAAGTGTTAATTTCTGTATTTCAACATGATTTGAAGCTTGTTTTTGAAAAGTGCTTATTTCTGTTTTTCAACATGATTTAGAGCTTGTTTTTGGAAAAGTGTTTATTTCTGTATTTCAATGTTGCAACTTGCTGAAAACTGTCCACAGTGTTCCTAACATCCTGATTCAACAGTACTGAAAAAAAATTAACTTACAGAGTGCATGAAACATGATTTAGAGCTTGTTTATTTAAAAGTGTTTATTTCTGTATTTCAACATGATTTGGAGCTTGTTTTTGGAAAAGGGTTAATTTCTGTATTTCAACATGATTTGAAGCTTGTTTTTGAAAAGTGCTTATTTCTGTTTTTCAACATGATTTAGAGCTTGTTTTTGGAAAAGTGTTTATTTCTGTATTTCAACATGATTAGGAGCTTGTTTTTGGAAAAGTGTTAATTTCTGTATTTCAACATGATTTGAAGCTTGTTTTTGAAAAGTGCTTATTTCTGTTTTTCAACATGATTTAGAGCTTGTTTTTGGAAAAGTGTTTATTTCTGTATTTCAATGTTGCAACTTGCTGAAAACTGTCCACAGTGTTCCTAACATCCTGATTCAACAGTACTGAAAAAAAATGAACTTACAGAGTGCATGAAACATGATTTAGAGCTTGTTTATGGAAAAGTGTTTATTTCTGTATTTCAACATGATTAGGAGCTTGTTTTTGGAAAAGTGTTAATTTCTGTATTTCAACATGATTTGAAGCTTGTTTTTGAAAAGTGCTTATTTCTGTTTTTCAACATGATTTAGAGCTTGTTTTTGGAAAAGTGTTTATTTCTGTATTTCAAAGTTGCAACTTGCTGAAAACTGTCCACAGTGTTCCTAACATCCTGATTCAACAGTACTGAAAAAAAATGAACTTACAGAGTGCATGAAACATGATTTAGAGCTTGTTTATGGAAAAGTGTTTATTTCTGTATTTCAACATGATTTGGAGCTTGTTTTTGGAAAAGTGTTCATTTCTGTATTTCAACTTAATTTGGAGCTTGTTTTTGGAAAAGGGTTAATTTCTGTATTTCAACATGATTTGAAGCTTGTTTTTGAAAAGTGCTTATTTCTGTTTTTCAACATGATTTAGAGCTTGTTTTTGGAAAAGTGTTTATTTCTGTATTTCAATGTTGCAACTTGCTGAAAACTGTCCACAGTGTTCCTAACATCCTGATTCAACAGTACTGAAAAAAAATGAACTTACAGAGTGCATGAAACATGATTTAGAGCTTGTTTATGGAAAAGTGTTTATTTCTGTATTTCAACATGATTTGGAGCTTGTTTTTGGAAAAGTGTTTATTTCTGTATTTCAACACGATTTGGAGCTTGTTTTTGGAAAAGTGTTAATTTCTGTATTTCAACATGATTTGAAGCTTGTTTTTGAAAAGTGCTTATTTCTGTTTTTCAACATGATTTAGAGCTTGTTTTTGGAAAAGTGTTTATTTCTGTATTTCAATGTTGCAACTTGCTGAAAACTGTCCACAGTGTTCCTAACATCCTGATTCAACAGTACTGAAAAAAAATTAACTTACAGAGTGCATGAAACATGATTTAGAGCTTGTTTATTTAAAAGTGTTTATTTCTGTATTTCAACATGATTTGGAGCTTGTTTTTGGAAAAGGGTTAATTTCTGTATTTCAACATGATTTGAAGCTTGTTTTTGAAAAGTGCTTATTTCTGTTTTTCAACATGATTTAGAGCTTGTTTTTGGAAAAGTGTTTATTTCTGTATTTCAACATGATTAGGAGCTTGTTTTTGGAAAAGTGTTAATTTCTGTATTTCAACATGATTTGAAGCTTGTTTTTGGAAAAGTGTTAATTTCTGTATTTCAACATGATTTGAAGCTTGTTTTTGAAAAGTGCTTATTTCTGTTTTTCAACATGATTTAGAGCTTGTTTTTGGAAAAGTGTTTATTTCTGTATTTCAATGTTGCAACTTGCTGAAAACTGTCCACAGTGTTCCTAACATCCTGATTCAACAGTACTGAAAAAAAATGAACTTACAGAGTGCATGAAACATGATTTAGAGCTTGTTTATGGAAAAGTGTTTATTTCTGTATTTCAACATGATTAGGAGCTTGTTTTTGGAAAAGTGTTAATTTCTGTATTTCAACATGATTTGAAGCTTGTTTTTGAAAAGTGCTTATTTCTGTTTTTCAACATGATTTAGAGCTTGTTTTTGGAAAAGTGTTTATTTCTGTATTTCAATGTTGCAACTTGCTGAAAACTGTCCACAGTGTTCCTAACATCCTGATTCAACAGTACTGAAAAAAAATGAACTTACAGAGTGCATGAAACATGATTTAGAGCTTGTTTATGGAAAAGTGTTTATTTCTGTATTTCAACATGATTAGGAGCTTGTTTTTGGAAAAGTGTTAATTTCTGTATTTCAACATGATTTGAAGCTTGTTTTTGAAAAGTGCTTATTTCTGTTTTTCAACATGATTTAGAGCTTGTTTTTGGAAAAGTGTTTATTTCTGTATTTCAATGTTGCAACTTGCTGAAAACTGTCCACAGTGTTCCTAACATCCTGATTCAACAGTACTGAAAAAAAATGAACTTACAGAGTGCATGAAACATGATTTAGAGCTTGTTTATGGAAAAGTGTTTATTTCTGTATTTCAACATGATTAGGAGCTTGTTTTTGGAAAAGTGTTAATTTCTGTATTTCAACATGATTTGAAGCTTGTTTTTGAAAAGTGCTTATTTCTGTTTTTCAACATGATTTAGAGCTTGTTTTTGGAAAAGTGTTTATTTCTGTATTTCAATGTTGCAACTTGCTGAAAACTGTCCACAGTGTTCCTAACATCCTGATTCAACAGTACTGAAAAAAAATTAACTTACAGAGTGCATGAAACATGATTTAGAGCTTGTTTATTTAAAAGTGTTTATTTCTGTATTTCAACATGATTTGGAGCTTGTTTTTGGAAAAGGGTTAATTTCTGTATTTCAACATGATTTGAAGCTTGTTTTTGAAAAGTGCTTATTTCTGTTTTTCAACATGATTTAGAGCTTGTTTTTGGAAAAGTGTTTATTTCTGTATTTCAACATGATTAGGAGCTTGTTTTTGGAAAAGTGTTAATTTCTGTATTTCAACATGATTTGAAGCTTGTTTTTGAAAAGTGCTTATTTCTGTTTTTCAACATGATTTAGAGCTTGTTTTTGGAAAAGTGTTTATTTCTGTATTTCAATGTTGCAACTTGCTGAAAACTGTCCACAGTGTTCCTAACATCCTGATTCAACAGTACTGAAAAAAAATGAACTTACAGAGTGCATGAAACATGATTTAGAGCTTGTTTATGGAAAAGTGTTTATTTCTGTATTTCAACATGATTAGGAGCTTGTTTTTGGAAAAGTGTTAATTTCTGTATTTCAACATGATTTGAAGCTTGTTTTTGAAAAGTGCTTATTTCTGTTTTTCAACATGATTTAGAGCTTGTTTTTGGAAAAGTGTTTATTTCTGTATTTCAATGTTGCAACTTGCTGAAAACTGTCGACAGTGTTCCTAACATCCTGATTCAACAGTACTGAAAAAAAATGAACTTACAGAGTGCATGAAACATGATTTAGAGCTTGTTTATGGAAAAGTGTTTATTTCTGTATTTCAACATGATTTGGAGCTTGTTTTTGGAAAAGTGTTCATTTCTGTATTTCAACGTAATTTGGAGCTTGTTTTTGGAAAAGGGTTAATTTCTGTATTTCAACATGATTTGAAGCTTGTTTTTGAAAAGTGCTTATTTCTGTTTTTCAACATGATTTAGAGCTTGTTTTTGGAAAAGTGTTTATTTCTGTATTTCAATGTTGCAACTTGCTGAAAACTGTCCACAGTGTTCCTAACATCCTGATTCAACAGTACTGAAAAAAAATGAACTTACAGAGTGCATGAAACATGATTTAGAGCTTGTTTATGGAAAAGTGTTTATTTCTGTATTTCAACATGATTTGGAGCTTGTTTTTGGAAAAGGGTTAATTTCTGTATTTCAACATGATTTGAAGCTTGTTTTTGAAAAGTGCTTATTTCTGTTTTTCAACATGATTTAGAGCTTGTTTTTGGAAAAGTGTTTATTTCTGTATTTCAATGTTGCAACTTGCTGAAAACTGTCCACAGTGTTCCTAACATCCTGATTCAACAGTACTGAAAAAAATGAACTTACAGAGTGCATGAAACATGATTTAGAGCTTGTTTATGGAAAAGTGTTTATTTCTGTATTTCAACATGATTTGGAGCTTGTTTTTGAAAAGTGCTTATTTCTGTTTTTCAACATGATTTAGAGCTTGTTTTTGGAAAAGTGTTTATTTCTGTATTTCAATGTTGCAACTTGCTGAAAACTGTCCACAGTGTTCCTAACATCCTGATTCAACAGTACTGAAAAAAATGAACTTACAGAGTGCATGAAACATGATTTAGAGCTTGTTTATGGAAAAGTGTTTATTTCTGTATTTCAACATGATTAGGAGCTTGTTTTTGGAAAAGTGTTAATTTCTGTATTTCAACATGATTTGAAGCTTGTTTTTGAAAAGTGCTTATTTCTGTTTTTCAACATGATTTAGAGCTTGTTTTTGGAAAAGTGTTTATTTCTGTATTTCAATGTTGCAACTTGCTGAAAACTGTCCACAGTGTTCCTAACATCCTGATTCAACAGTACTGAAAAAAAATGAACTTACAGAGTGCATGAAACATGATTTAGAGCTTGTTTATGGAAAAGTGTTTATTTCTGTATTTCAACATGATTTGGAGCTTGTTTTTGGAAAAGTGTTAATTTCTGTATTTCAACATGATTTGAAGCTTGTTTTTGAAAAGTGCTTATTTCTGTTTTTCAACATGATTTAGAGCTTGTTTTTGGAAAAGTGTTTATTTCTGTATTTCAATGTTGCAACTTGCTGAAAACTGTCCACAGTGTTCCTAACATCCTGATTCAACAGTACTGAAAAAAAATTAACTTACAGAGTGCATGAAACATGATTTAGAGCTTGTTTATTTAAAAGTGTTTATTTCTGTATTTCAACATGATTTGGAGCTTGTTTTTGGAAAAGGGTTAATTTCTGTATTTCAACATGATTTGAAGCTTGTTTTTGAAAAGTGCTTATTTCTGTTTTTCAACATGATTTAGAGCTTGTTTTTGGAAAAGTGTTTATTTCTGTATTTCAACATGATTAGGAGCTTGTTTTTGGAAAAGTGTTAATTTCTGTATTTCAACATGATTTGAAGCTTGTTTTTGGAAAAGTGTTAATTTCTGTATTTCAACATGATTTGAAGCTTGTTTTTGAAAAGTGCTTATTTCTGTTTTTCAACATGATTTAGAGCTTGTTTTTGGAAAAGTGTTTATTTCTGTATTTCAATGTTGCAACTTGCTGAAAACTGTCCACAGTGTTCCTAACATCCTGATTCAACAGTACTGAAAAAAAATGAACTTACAGAGTGCATGAAACATGATTTAGAGCTTGTTTATGGAAAAGTGTTTATTTCTGTATTTCAACATGATTTGGAGCTTGTTTTTGGAAAAGTGTTTATTTCTGTATTTCAACACGATTTGGAGCTTGTTTTTGGAAAAGTGTTAATTTCTGTATTTCAACATGATTTGAAGCTTGTTTTTGAAAAGTGCTTATTTCTGTTTTTCAACATGATTTAGAGCTTGTTTTTGGAAAAGTGTTTATTTCTGTATTTCAATGTTGCAACTTGCTGAAAACTGTCCACAGTGTTCCTAACATCCTGATTCAACAGTACTGAAAAAAAATGAACTTACAGAGTGCATGAAACATGATTTAGAGCTTGTTTATGGAAAAGTGTTTATTTCTGTATTTCAACATGATTAGGAGCTTGTTTTTGGAAAAGTGTTAATTTCTGTATTTCAACATGATTTGAAGCTTGTTTTTGAAAAGTGCTTATTTCTGTTTTTCAACATGATTTAGAGCTTGTTTTTGGAAAAGTGTTTATTTCTGTATTTCAATGTTGCAACTTGCTGAAAACTGTCCACAGTGTTCCTAACATCCTGATTCAACAGTACTGAAAAAAAATGAACTTACAGAGTGCATGAAACATGATTTAGAGCTTGTTTATGGAAAAGTGTTTATTTCTGTATTTCAACATGATTAGGAGCTTGTTTTTGGAAAAGTGTTAATTTCTGTATTTCAACATGATTTGAAGCTTGTTTTTGAAAAGTGCTTATTTCTGTTTTTCAACATGATTTAGAGCTTGTTTTTGGAAAAGTGTTTATTTCTGTATTTCAATGTTGCAACTTGCTGAAAACTGTCCACAGTGTTCCTAACATCCTGATTCAACAGTACTGAAAAAAAATTAACTTACAGAGTGCATGAAACATGATTTAGAGCTTGTTTATTTAAAAGTGTTTATTTCTGTATTTCAACATGATTTGGAGCTTGTTTTTGGAAAAGGGTTAATTTCTGTATTTCAACATGATTTGAAGCTTGTTTTTGAAAAGTGCTTATTTCTGTTTTTCAACATGATTTAGAGCTTGTTTTTGGAAAAGTGTTTATTTCTGTATTTCAACATGATTAGGAGCTTGTTTTTGGAAAAGTGTTAATTTCTGTATTTCAACATGATTTGAAGCTTGTTTTTGAAAAGTGCTTATTTCTGTTTTTCAACATGATTTAGAGCTTGTTTTTGGAAAAGTGTTTATTTCTGTATTTCAATGTTGCAACTTGCTGAAAACTGTCCACAGTGTTCCTAACATCCTGATTCAACAGTACTGAAAAAAAATGAACTTACAGAGTGCATGAAACATGATTTAGAGCTTGTTTATGGAAAAGTGTTTATTTCTGTATTTCAACATGATTAGGAGCTTGTTTTTGGAAAAGTGTTAATTTCTGTATTTCAACATGATTTGAAGCTTGTTTTTGAAAAGTGCTTATTTCTGTTTTTCAACATGATTTAGAGCTTGTTTTTGGAAAAGTGTTTATTTCTGTATTTCAATGTTGCAACTTGCTGAAAACTGTCCACAGTGTTCCTAACATCCTGATTCAACAGTACTGAAAAAAAATGAACTTACAGAGTGCATGAAACATGATTTAGAGCTTGTTTATGGAAAAGTGTTTATTTCTGTATTTCAACATGATTAGGAGCTTGTTTTTGGAAAAGTGTTAATTTCTGTATTTCAACATGATTTGAAGCTTGTTTTTGAAAAGTGCTTATTTCTGTTTTTCAACATGATTTAGAGCTTGTTTTTGGAAAAGTGTTTATTTCTGTATTTCAATGTTGCAACTTGCTGAAAACTGTCCACAGTGTTCCTAACATCCTGATTCAACAGTACTGAAAAAAAATGAACTTACAGAGTGCATGAAACATGATTTAGAGCTTGTTTATGGAAAAGTGTTTATTTCTGTATTTCAACATGATTAGGAGCTTGTTTTTGGAAAAGTGTTAATTTCTGTATTTCAACATGATTTGAAGCTTGTTTTTGAAAAGTGCTTATTTCTGTTTTTCAACATGATTTAGAGCTTGTTTTTGGAAAAGTGTTTATTTCTGTATTTCAATGTTGCAACTTGCTGAAAACTGTCCACAGTGTTCCTAACATCCTGATTCAACAGTACTGAAAAAAAATTAACTTACAGAGTGCATGAAACATGATTTAGAGCTTGTTTATTTAAAAGTGTTTATTTCTGTATTTCAACATGATTTGGAGCTTGTTTTTGGAAAAGGGTTAATTTCTGTATTTCAACATGATTTGAAGCTTGTTTTTGAAAAGTGCTTATTTCTGTTTTTCAACATGATTTAGAGCTTGTTTTTGGAAAAGTGTTTATTTCTGTATTTCAACATGATTAGGAGCTTGTTTTTGGAAAAGTGTTAATTTCTGTATTTCAACATGATTTGAAGCTTGTTTTTGAAAAGTGCTTATTTCTGTTTTTCAACATGATTTAGAGCTTGTTTTTGGAAAAGTGTTTATTTCTGTATTTCAATGTTGCAACTTGCTGAAAACTGTCCACAGTGTTCCTAACATCCTGATTCAACAGTACTGAAAAAAAATGAACTTACAGAGTGCATGAAACATGATTTAGAGCTTGTTTATGGAAAAGTGTTTATTTCTGTATTTCAACATGATTAGGAGCTTGTTTTTGGAAAAGTGTTAATTTCTGTATTTCAACATGATTTGAAGCTTGTTTTTGAAAAGTGCTTATTTCTGTTTTTCAACATGATTTAGAGCTTGTTTTTGGAAAAGTGTTTATTTCTGTATTTCAATGTTGCAACTTGCTGAAAACTGTCCACAGTGTTCCTAACATCCTGATTCAACAGTACTGAAAAAAAATGAACTTACAGAGTGCATGAAACATGATTTAGAGCTTGTTTATGGAAAAGTGTTTATTTCTGTATTTCAACATGATTAGGAGCTTGTTTTTGGAAAAGTGTTAATTTCTGTATTTCAACATGATTTGAAGCTTGTTTTTGAAAAGTGCTTATTTCTGTTTTTCAACATGATTTAGAGCTTGTTTTTGGAAAAGTGTTTATTTCTGTATTTCAATGTTGCAACTTGCTGAAAACTGTCCACAGTGTTCCTAACATCCTGATTCAACAGTACTGAAAAAAAATGAACTTACAGAGTGCATGAAACATGATTTAGAGCTTGTTTATGGAAAAGTGTTTATTTCTGTATTTCAACATGATTTGGAGCTTGTTTTTGGAAAAGTGTTAATTTCTGTATTTCAACATGATTTGAAGCTTGTTTTTGAAAAGTGCTTATTTCTGTTTTTCAACATGATTTAGAGCTTGTTTTTGGAAAAGTGTTTATTTCTGTATTTCAATGTTGCAACTTGCTGAAAACTGTCCACAGTGTTCCTAACATCCTGATTCAACAGTACTGAAAAAAAATGAACTTACAGAGTGCATGAAACATGATTTAGAGCTTGTTTATGGAAAAGTGTTTATTTCTGTATTTCAACATGATTTGGAGCTTGTTTTTGGAAAAGTGTTTATTTCTGTATTTCAACTGATTGCAAGCTTGTTTCTGAAAAGTGTCTCATTTCAGTGTTCCTAACATCCTGATTCAGAGCAGTACTGAAAAAAATGAACTTACAGAGTGCATGACAACATGATTTAGGAGCTTGTTTATGGAAAAGTGTTAATTTCTGTATTTCAACATGATTTGAAGCTTGTTTTTGAAAAGTGCTTATTTCTGTTTTTCAACATGATTTAGAGCTTGTTTTTGGAAAAGTGTTTATTTCTGTATTTCAATGTTGCAACTTGCTGAAAACTGTCCACAGTGTTCCTAACATCCTGATTCAACAGTACTGAAAAAAAATGAACTTACAGAGTGCATGAAACATGATTTAGAGCTTGTTTATGGAAAAGTGTTTATTTCTGTATTTCAACATGATTAGGAGCTTGTTTTTGGAAAAGTGTTAATTTCTGTATTTCAACATGATTTGAAGCTTGTTTTTGAAAAGTGCTTATTTCTGTTTTTCAACATGATTTAGAGCTTGTTTTTGGAAAAGTGTTTATTTCTGTATTTCAATGTTGCAACTTGCTGAAAACTGTCGACAGTGTTCCTAACATCCTGATTCAACACTACTGAAAAAAAATGAACTTACAGAGTGCATGAAACATGATTTAGAGCTTGTTTATGGAAAAGTGTTTATTTCTGTATTTCAACATGATTTGGAGCTTGTTTTTGGAAAAGTGTTCATTTCTGTATTTCAACTTAATTTGGAGCTTGTTTTTGGAAAAGGGTTAATTTCTGTATTTCAACATGATTTGAAGCTTGTTTTTGAAAAGTGCTTATTTCTGTTTTTCAACATGATTTAGAGCTTGTTTTTGGAAAAGTGTTTATTTCTGTATTTCAATGTTGCAACTTGCTGAAAACTGTCCACAGTGTTCCTAACATCCTGATTCAACAGTACTGAAAAAAAATGAACTTACAGAGTGCATGAAACATGATTTAGAGCTTGTTTATGGAAAAGTGTTTATTTCTGTATTTCAACATGATTAGGAGCTTGTTTTTGGAAAAGTGTTAATTTCTGTATTTCAACATGATTTGAAGCTTGTTTTTGAAAAGTGCTTATTTCTGTTTTTCAACATGATTTAGAGCTTGTTTTTGGAAAAGTGTTTATTTCTGTATTTCAATGTTGCAACTTGCTGAAAACTGTCCACAGTGTTCCTAACATCCTGATTCAACAGTACTGAAAAAAAATGAACTTACAGAGTGCATGAAACATGATTTAGAGCTTGTTTATGGAAAAGTGTTTATTTCTGTATTTCAACATGATTTGGAGCTTGTTTTTGGAAAAGTGTTAATTTCTGTATTTCAACATGATTTGAAGCTTGTTTTTGAAAAGTGCTTATTTCTGTTTTTCAACATGATTTAGAGCTTGTTTTTGGAAAAGTGTTTATTTCTGTATTTCAACATGATTAGGAGCTTGTTTATGGAAAAGTGTTTATTTCTGTATTTCAACATGATTTGGAGCTTGTTTTTGGAAAAGTGTTAATTTCTGTATTTCAACATGATTTGAAGCTTGTTTTTGAAAAGTGCTTATTTCTGTTTTTCAACATGATTTAGAGCTTGTTTTTGGAAAAGTGTTTATTTCTGTATTTCAATGTTGCAACTTGCTGAAAACTGTCCACAGTGTTCCTAACATCCTGATTCAACAGTACTGAAAAAAAATTAACTTACAGAGTGCATGAAACATGATTTAGAGCTTGTTTATGGAAAAGTGTTTATTTCTGTATTTCAACATGATTTGGAGCTTGTTTTTGGAAAAGGGTTAATTTCTGTATTTCAACTGTTGCAACTTGCTGAAAACTGTCCACAGTGTTCCTAACATCCTGATTCAACAGTACTGAAAAAAATGTAACTTACAGAGTGCATGAAACATGATTTAGAGCTTGTTTATGGAAAAGTGTTTATTTCTGTATTTCAACATGATTTGAAGCTTGTTTTTGAAAAGTGCTTATTTCTGTTTTTCAACATGATTTAGAGCTTGTTTTTGGAAAAGTGTTTATTTCTGTATTTCAATGTTGCAACTTGCTGAAAACTGTCCACAGTGTTCCTAACATCCTGATTCAACAGTACTGAAAAAAAATGAACTTACAGAGTGCATGAAACATGATTTAGAGCTTGTTTATGGAAAAGTGTTTATTTCTGTATTTCAACATGATTAGGAGCTTGTTTTTGGAAAAGTGTTAATTTCTGTATTTCAACATGATTTGAAGCTTGTTTTTGAAAAGTGCTTATTTCTGTTTTTCAACATGATTTAGAGCTTGTTTTTGGAAAAGTGTTTATTTCTGTATTTCAATGTTGCAACTTGCTGAAAACTGTCGACAGTGTTCCTAACATCCTGATTCAACACTACTGAAAAAAAATGAACTTACAGAGTGCATGAAACATGATTTAGAGCTTGTTTATGGAAAAGTGTTTATTTCTGTATTTCAACATGATTTGGAGCTTGTTTTTGGAAAAGTGTTCATTTCTGTATTTCAACTTAATTTGGAGCTTGTTTTTGGAAAAGGGTTAATTTCTGTATTTCAACATGATTTGAAGCTTGTTTTTGAAAAGTGCTTATTTCTGTTTTTCAACATGATTTAGAGCTTGTTTTTGGAAAAGTGTTTATTTCTGTATTTCAATGTTGCAACTTGCTGAAAACTGTCCACAGTGTTCCTAACATCCTGATTCAACAGTACTGAAAAAAAATGAACTTACAGAGTGCATGAAACATGATTTAGAGCTTGTTTATGGAAAAGTGTTTATTTCTGTATTTCAACATGATTTGGAGCTTGTTTTTGGAAAAGTGTTTATTTCTGTATTTCAACACGATTTGGAGCTTGTTTTTGGAAAAGTGTTAATTTCTGTATTTCAACATGATTTGAAGCTTGTTTTTGAAAAGTGCTTATTTCTGTTTTTCAACATGATTTAGAGCTTGTTTTTGGAAAAGTGTTTATTTCTGTATTTCAATGTTGCAACTTGCTGAAAACTGTCCACAGTGTTCCTAACATCCTGATTCAACAGTACTGAAAAAAAATTAACTTACAGAGTGCATGAAACATGATTTAGAGCTTGTTTATTTAAAAGTGTTTATTTCTGTATTTCAACATGATTTGGAGCTTGTTTTTGGAAAAGGGTTAATTTCTGTATTTCAACATGATTTGAAGCTTGTTTTTGAAAAGTGCTTATTTCTGTTTTTCAACATGATTTAGAGCTTGTTTTTGGAAAAGTGTTTATTTCTGTATTTCAACATGATTAGGAGCTTGTTTTTGGAAAAGTGTTAATTTCTGTATTTCAACATGATTTGAAGCTTGTTTTTGGAAAAGTGTTAATTTCTGTATTTCAACATGATTTGAAGCTTGTTTTTGAAAAGTGCTTATTTCTGTTTTTCAACATGATTTAGAGCTTGTTTTTGGAAAAGTGTTTATTTCTGTATTTCAATGTTGCAACTTGCTGAAAACTGTCCACAGTGTTCCTAACATCCTGATTCAACAGTACTGAAAAAAAATGAACTTACAGAGTGCATGAAACATGATTTAGAGCTTGTTTATGGAAAAGTGTTTATTTCTGTATTTCAACATGATTTGGAGCTTGTTTTTGGAAAAGTGTTTATTTCTGTATTTCAACACGATTTGGAGCTTGTTTTTGGAAAAGTGTTAATTTCTGTATTTCAACATGATTTGAAGCTTGTTTTTGAAAAGTGCTTATTTCTGTTTTTCAACATGATTTAGAGCTTGTTTTTGGAAAAGTGTTTATTTCTGTATTTCAATGTTGCAACTTGCTGAAAACTGTCCACAGTGTTCCTAACATCCTGATTCAACAGTACTGAAAAAAAATGAACTTACAGAGTGCATGAAACATGATTTAGAGCTTGTTTATGGAAAAGTGTTTATTTCTGTATTTCAACATGATTAGGAGCTTGTTTTTGGAAAAGTGTTAATTTCTGTATTTCAACATGATTTGAAGCTTGTTTTTGAAAAGTGCTTATTTCTGTTTTTCAACATGATTTAGAGCTTGTTTTTGGAAAAGTGTTTATTTCTGTATTTCAATGTTGCAACTTGCTGAAAACTGTCCACAGTGTTCCTAACATCCTGATTCAACAGTACTGAAAAAAAATGAACTTACAGAGTGCATGAAACATGATTTAGAGCTTGTTTATGGAAAAGTGTTTATTTCTGTATTTCAACATGATTAGGAGCTTGTTTTTGGAAAAGTGTTAATTTCTGTATTTCAACATGATTTGAAGCTTGTTTTTGAAAAGTGCTTATTTCTGTTTTTCAACATGATTTAGAGCTTGTTTTTGGAAAAGTGTTTATTTCTGTATTTCAATGTTGCAACTTGCTGAAAACTGTCCACAGTGTTCCTAACATCCTGATTCAACAGTACTGAAAAAAAATTAACTTACAGAGTGCATGAAACATGATTTAGAGCTTGTTTATTTAAAAGTGTTTATTTCTGTATTTCAACATGATTTGGAGCTTGTTTTTGGAAAAGGGTTAATTTCTGTATTTCAACATGATTTGAAGCTTGTTTTTGAAAAGTGCTTATTTCTGTTTTTCAACATGATTTAGAGCTTGTTTTTGGAAAAGTGTTTATTTCTGTATTTCAACATGATTAGGAGCTTGTTTTTGGAAAAGTGTTAATTTCTGTATTTCAACATGATTTGAAGCTTGTTTTTGAAAAGTGCTTATTTCTGTTTTTCAACATGATTTAGAGCTTGTTTTTGGAAAAGTGTTTATTTCTGTATTTCAATGTTGCAACTTGCTGAAAACTGTCCACAGTGTTCCTAACATCCTGATTCAACAGTACTGAAAAAAAATGAACTTACAGAGTGCATGAAACATGATTTAGAGCTTGTTTATGGAAAAGTGTTTATTTCTGTATTTCAACATGATTAGGAGCTTGTTTTTGGAAAAGTGTTAATTTCTGTATTTCAACATGATTTGAAGCTTGTTTTTGAAAAGTGCTTATTTCTGTTTTTCAACATGATTTAGAGCTTGTTTTTGGAAAAGTGTTTATTTCTGTATTTCAATGTTGCAACTTGCTGAAAACTGTCGACAGTGTTCCTAACATCCTGATTCAACAGTACTGAAAAAAAATGAACTTACAGAGTGCATGAAACATGATTTAGAGCTTGTTTATGGAAAAGTGTTTATTTCTGTATTTCAACATGATTTGGAGCTTGTTTTTGGAAAAGTGTTCATTTCTGTATTTCAACGTAATTTGGAGCTTGTTTTTGGAAAAGGGTTAATTTCTGTATTTCAACATGATTTGAAGCTTGTTTTTGAAAAGTGCTTATTTCTGTTTTTCAACATGATTTAGAGCTTGTTTTTGGAAAAGTGTTTATTTCTGTATTTCAATGTTGCAACTTGCTGAAAACTGTCCACAGTGTTCCTAACATCCTGATTCAACAGTACTGAAAAAAAATGAACTTACAGAGTGCATGAAACATGATTTAGAGCTTGTTTATGGAAAAGTGTTTATTTCTGTATTTCAACATGATTTGGAGCTTGTTTTTGGAAAAGTGTTTATTTCTGTATTTCAATGTTGCAACTTGCTGAAAACTGTCCACAGTGTTCCTAACATCCTGATTCAACAGTACTGAAAAAAATGAACTTACAGAGTGCATGAAACATGATTTAGAGCTTGTTTATGGAAAATTGTTTATTTCTGTATTTCAACATGATTTGGAGCTTGTTTTTGAAAAGTGCTTATTTCTGTTTTTCAACATGATTTAGAGCTTGTTTTTGGAAAAGTGTTTATTTCTGTATTTCAATGTTGCAACTTGCTGAAAACTGTCCACAGTGTTCCTAACATCCTGATTCAACAGTACTGAAAAAAATGAACTTACAGAGTGCATGAAACATGATTTAGAGCTTGTTTATGGAAAAGTGTTTATTTCTGTATTTCAACATGATTAGGAGCTTGTTTTTGGAAAAGTGTTAATTTCTGTATTTCAACATGATTTGAAGCTTGTTTTTGAAAAGTGCTTATTTCTGTTTTTCAACATGATTTAGAGCTTGTTTTTGGAAAAGTGTTTATTTCTGTATTTCAATGTTGCAACTTGCTGAAAACTGTCCACAGTGTTCCTAACATCCTGATTCAACAGTACTGAAAAAAAATGAACTTACAGAGTGCATGAAACATGATTTAGAGCTTGTTTATGGAAAAGTGTTTATTTCTGTATTTCAACATGATTAGGAGCTTGTTTTTGGAAAAGTGTTAATTTCTGTATTTCAACATGATTTGAAGCTTGTTTTTGAAAAGTGCTTATTTCTGTTTTTCAACATGATTTAGAGCTTGTTTTTGGAAAAGTGTTTATTTCTGTATTTCAATGTTGCAACTTGCTGAAAACTGTCCACAGTGTTCCTAACATCCTGATTCAACAGTACTGAAAAAAAATGAACTTACAGAGTGCATGAAACATGATTTAGAGCTTGTTTATGGAAAAGTGTTTATTTCTGTATTTCAACATGATTTGGAGCTTGTTTTTGGAAAAGTGTTAATTTCTGTATTTCAACATGATTTGAAGCTTGTTTTTGAAAAGTGCTTATTTCTGTTTTTCAACATGATTTAGAGCTTGTTTTTGGAAAAGTGTTTATTTCTGTATTTCAATGTTGCAACTTGCTGAAAACTGTCCACAGTGTTCCTAACATCCTGATTCAACAGTACTGAAAAAAAATGAACTTACAGAGTGCATGAAACATGATTTAGAGCTTGTTTATGGAAAAGTGTTTATTTCTGTATTTCAACATGATTTGGAGCTTGTTTTTGGAAAAGTGTTTATTTCTGTATTTCAACACGATTTGGAGCTTGTTTTTGGAAAAGTGTTAATTTCTGTATTTCAACATGATTTGAAGCTTGTTTTTGAAAAGTGCTTATTTCTGTTTTTCAACATGATTTAGAGCTTGTTTTTGGAAAAGTGTTTATTTCTGTATTTCAATGTTGCAACTTGCTGAAAACTGTCCACAGTGTTCCTAACATCCTGATTCAACAGTACTGAAAAAAAATTAACTTACAGAGTGCATGAAACATGATTTAGAGCTTGTTTATGGAAAAGTGTTTATTTCTGTATTTCAACATGATTTGGAGCTTGTTTTTGAAAAGTGCTTATTTCTGTTTTTCAACATGATTTAGAGCTTGTTTTTGGAAAAGTGTTTATTTCTGTATTTCAATGTTGCAACTTGCTGAAAACTGTCCACAGTGTTCCTAACATCCTGATTCAACAGTACTGAAAAAAAATGAACTTACAGAGTGCATGAAACATGATTTAGAGCTTGTTTATGGAAAAGTGTTTATTTCTGTATTTCAACATGATTAGGAGCTTGTTTTTGGAAAAGTGTTAATTTCTGTATTTCAACATGATTTGAAGCTTGTTTTTGAAAAGTGCTTATTTCTGTTTTTCAACATGATTTAGAGCTTGTTTTTGGAAAAGTGTTTATTTCTGTATTTCAATGTTGCAACTTGCTGAAAACTGTCCACAGTGTTCCTAACATCCTGATTCAACAGTACTGAAAAAAAATTAACTTACAGAGTGCATGAAACATGATTTAGAGCTTGTTTATTTAAAAGTGTTTATTTCTGTATTTCAACATGATTTGGAGCTTGTTTTTGGAAAAGGGTTAATTTCTGTATTTCAACATGATTTGAAGCTTGTTTTTGAAAAGTGCTTATTTCTGTTTTTCAACATGATTTAGAGCTTGTTTTTGGAAAAGTGTTTATTTCTGTATTTCAACATGATTAGGAGCTTGTTTTTGGAAAAGTGTTAATTTCTGTATTTCAACATGATTTGAAGCTTGTTTTTGAAAAGTGCTTATTTCTGTTTTTCAACATGATTTAGAGCTTGTTTTTGGAAAAGTGTTTATTTCTGTATTTCAATGTTGCAACTTGCTGAAAACTGTCCACAGTGTTCCTAACATCCTGATTCAACAGTACTGAAAAAAAATGAACTTACAGAGTGCATGAAACATGATTTAGAGCTTGTTTATGGAAAAGTGTTTATTTCTGTATTTCAACATGATTAGGAGCTTGTTTTTGGAAAAGTGTTAATTTCTGTATTTCAACATGATTTGAAGCTTGTTTTTGAAAAGTGCTTATTTCTGTTTTTCAACATGATTTAGAGCTTGTTTTTGGAAAAGTGTTTATTTCTGTATTTCAATGTTGCAACTTGCTGAAAACTGTCCACAGTGTTCCTAACATCCTGATTCAACAGTACTGAAAAAAAATGAACTTACAGAGTGCATGAAACATGATTTAGAGCTTGTTTATGGAAAAGTGTTTATTTCTGTATTTCAACATGATTTGGAGCTTGTTTTTGGAAAAGTGTTAATTTCTGTATTTCAACATGATTTGAAGCTTGTTTTTGAAAAGTGCTTATTTCTGTTTTTCAACATGATTTAGAGCTTGTTTTTGGAAAAGTGTTTATTTCTGTATTTCAATGTTGCAACTTGCTGAAAACTGTCCACAGTGTTCCTAACATCCTGATTCAACAGTACTGAAAAAAAATGAACTTACAGAGTGCATGAAACATGATTTAGAGCTTGTTTATGGAAAAGTGTTTATTTCTGTATTTCAACATGATTTGGAGCTTGTTTTTGGAAAAGTGTTAATTTCTGTATTTCAACATGATTTGAAGCTTGTTTTTGAAAAGTGCTTATTTCTGTTTTTCAACATGATTTAGAGCTTGTTTTTGGAAAAGTGTTTATTTCTGTATTTCAATGTTGCAACTTGCTGAAAACTGTCCACAGTGTTCCTAACATCCTGATTCAACAGTACTGAAAAAAAATTAACTTACAGAGTGCATGAAACATGATTTAGAGCTTGTTTATTTAAAAGTGTTTATTTCTGTATTTCAACATGATTTGGAGCTTGTTTTTGGAAAAGGGTTAATTTCTGTATTTCAACATGATTTGAAGCTTGTTTTTGAAAAGTGCTTATTTCTGTTTTTCAACATGATTTAGAGCTTGTTTTTGGAAAAGTGTTTATTTCTGTATTTCAACATGATTAGGAGCTTGTTTTTGGAAAAGTGTTAATTTCTGTATTTCAACATGATTTAGAGCTTGTTTTTGGAAAAGTGTTTATTTCTGTATTTCAATGTTGCAACTTGCTGAAAACTGTCCACAGTGTTCCTAACATCCTGATTCAACAGTACTGAAAAAAAATGAACTTACAGAGTGCATGAAACATGATTTAGAGCTTGTTTATGGAAAAGTGTTTATTTCTGTATTTCAACATGATTAGGAGCTTGTTTTTGGAAAAGTGTTAATTTCTGTATTTCAACATGATTTGAAGCTTGTTTTTGAAAAGTGCTTATTTCTGTTTTTCAACATGATTTAGAGCTTGTTTTTGGAAAAGTGTTTATTTCTGTATTTCAATGTTGCAACTTGCTGAAAACTGTCCACAGTGTTCCTAACATCCTGATTCAACAGTACTGAAAAAAAATGAACTTACAGAGTGCATGAAACATGATTTAGAGCTTGTTTATGGAAAAGTGTTTATTTCTGTATTTCAACATGATTAGGAGCTTGTTTTTGGAAAAGTGTTAATTTCTGTATTTCAACATGATTTGAAGCTTGTTTTTGAAAAGTGCTTATTTCTGTTTTTCAACATGATTTAGAGCTTGTTTTTGGAAAAGTGTTTATTTCTGTATTTCAATGTTGCAACTTGCTGAAAACTGTCCACAGTGTTCCTAACATCCTGATTCAACAGTACTGAAAAAAAATGAACTTACAGAGTGCATGAAACATGATTTAGAGCTTGTTTATGGAAAAGTGTTTATTTCTGTATTTCAACATGATTTGGAGCTTGTTTTTGGAAAAGTGTTAATTTCTGTATTTCAACATGATTTGAAGCTTGTTTTTGAAAAGTGCTTATTTCTGTTTTTCAACATGATTTAGAGCTTGTTTTTGGAAAAGTGTTTATTTCTGTATTTCAATGTTGCAACTTGCTGAAAACTGTCCACAGTGTTCCTAACATCCTGATTCAACAGTACTGAAAAAAAATTAACTTACAGAGTGCATGAAACATGATTTAGAGCTTGTTTATTTAAAAGTGTTTATTTCTGTATTTCAACATGATTTGGAGCTTGTTTTTGGAAAAGGGTTAATTTCTGTATTTCAACATGATTTGAAGCTTGTTTTTGAAAAGTGCTTATTTCTGTTTTTCAACATGATTTAGAGCTTGTTTTTGGAAAAGTGTTTATTTCTGTATTTCAACATGATTAGGAGCTTGTTTTTGGAAAAGTGTTAATTTCTGTATTTCAACATGATTTGAAGCTTGTTTTTGAAAAGTGCTTATTTCTGTTTTTCAACATGATTTAGAGCTTGTTTTTGGAAAAGTGTTTATTTCTGTATTTCAATGTTGCAACTTGCTGAAAACTGTCCACAGTGTTCCTAACATCCTGATTCAACAGTACTGAAAAAAAATGAACTTACAGAGTGCATGAAACATGATTTAGAGCTTGTTTATGGAAAAGTGTTTATTTCTGTATTTCAACATGATTAGGAGCTTGTTTTTGGAAAAGTGTTAATTTCTGTATTTCAACATGATTTGAAGCTTGTTTTTGAAAAGTGCTTATTTCTGTTTTTCAACATGATTTAGAGCTTGTTTTTGGAAAAGTGTTTATTTCTGTATTTCAATGTTGCAACTTGCTGAAAACTGTCCACAGTGTTCCTAACATCCTGATTCAACAGTACTGAAAAAAAATTAACTTACAGAGTGCATGAAACATGATTTAGAGCTTGTTTATGGAAAAGTGTTTATTTCTGTATTTCAACTTAATTTGGAGCTTGTTTTTGGAAAAGGGTTAATTTCTGTATTTCAACATGATTTGAAGCTTGTTTTTGAAAAGTGCTTATTTCTGTTTTTCAACATGATTTAGAGCTTGTTTTTGGAAAAGTGTTTATTTCTGTATTTCAATGTTGCAACTTGCTGAAAACTGTCCACAGTGTTCCTAACATCCTGATTCAACAGTACTGAAAAAAAATGAACTTACAGAGTGCATGAAACATGATTTAGAGCTTGTTTATGGAAAAGTGTTTATTTCTGTATTTCAACATGATTAGGAGCTTGTTTTTGGAAAAGTGTTAATTTCTGTATTTCAACATGATTTGAAGCTTGTTTTTGAAAAGTGCTTATTTCTGTTTTTCAACATGATTTAGAGCTTGTTTTTGGAAAAGTGTTTATTTCTGTATTTCAATGTTGCAACTTGCTGAAAACTGTCCACAGTGTTCCTAACATCCTGATTCAACAGTACTGAAAAAAAATTAACTTACAGAGTGCATGAAACATGATTTAGAGCTTGTTTATGGAAAAGTGTTTATTTCTGTATTTCAACATGATTTGGAGCTTGTTTTTGGAAAAGTGTTAATTTCTGTATTTCAACATGATTTGAAGCTTGTTTTTGAAAAGTGCTTATTTCTGTTTTTCAACATGATTTAGAGCTTGTTTTTGGAAAAGTGTTTATTTCTGTATTTCAATGTTGCAACTTGCTGAAAACTGTCCACAGTGTTCCTAACATCCTGATTCAACAGTACTGAAAAAAAATGAACTTACAGAGTGCATGAAACATGATTTAGAGCTTGTTTATGGAAAAGTGTTTATTTCTGTATTTCAACATGATTAGGAGCTTGTTTTTGGAAAAGTGTTAATTTCTGTATTTCAACATGATTTGAAGCTTGTTTTTGAAAAGTGCTTATTTCTGTTTTTCAACATGATTTAGAGCTTGTTTTTGGAAAAGTGTTTATTTCTGTATTTCAATGTTGCAACTTGCTGAAAACTGTCCACAGTGTTCCTAACATCCTGATTCAACAGTACTGAAAAAAAATTAACTTACAGAGTGCATGAAACATGATTTAGAGCTTGTTTATTTAAAAGTGTTTATTTCTGTATTTCAACATGATTTGGAGCTTGTTTTTGGAAAAGGGTTAATTTCTGTATTTCAACATGATTTGAAGCTTGTTTTTGAAAAGTGCTTATTTCTGTTTTTCAACATGATTTAGAGCTTGTTTTTGGAAAAGTGTTTATTTCTGTATTTCAACATGATTAGGAGCTTGTTTTTGGAAAAGTGTTAATTTCTGTATTTCAACATGATTTGAAGCTTGTTTTTGAAAAGTGCTTATTTCTGTTTTTCAACATGATTTAGAGCTTGTTTTTGGAAAAGTGTTTATTTCTGTATTTCAATGTTGCAACTTGCTGAAAACTGTCCACAGTGTTCCTAACATCCTGATTCAACAGTACTGAAAAAAATGAACTTACAGAGTGCATGAAACATGATTTAGAGCTTGTTTATGGAAAAGTGTTTATTTCTGTATTTCAACATGATTAGGAGCTTGTTTTTGGAAAAGTGTTAATTTCTGTATTTCAACATGATTTGAAGCTTGTTTTTGAAAAGTGCTTATTTCTGTTTTTCAACATGATTTAGAGCTTGTTTTTGGAAAAGTGTTTATTTCTGTATTTCAATGTTGCAACTTGCTGAAAACTGTCCACAGTGTTCCTAACATCCTGATTCAACAGTACTGAAAAAAAATGAACTTACAGAGTGCATGAAACATGATTTAGAGCTTGTTTATGGAAAAGTGTTTATTTCTGTATTTCAACATGATTTGGAGCTTGTTTTTGGAAAAGTGTTAATTTCTGTATTTCAACATGATTTGAAGCTTGTTTTTGAAAAGTGCTTATTTCTGTTTTTCAACATGATTTAGAGCTTGTTTTTGGAAAAGTGTTTATTTCTGTATTTCAATGTTGCAACTTGCTGAAAACTGTCCACAGTGTTCCTAACATCCTGATTCAACAGTACTGAAAAAAAATGAACTTACAGAGTGCATGAAACATGATTTAGAGCTTGTTTATGGAAAAGTGTTTATTTCTGTATTTCAACATGATTTGGAGCTTGTTTTTGGAAAAGTGTAAATTTCTGTATTTCAACATGATTTGAAGCTTGATTTTGAAAAGTGCTTATTTCTGTTTTTCAACATGATTTGAAGCTTGTTTTTGAAAAGTGCTTATTTCTGTTTTTCAACATGATTTAGAGCTTGTTTTTGGAAAAGTGTTTATTTCTGTATTTCAATGTTGCAACTTGCTGAAAACTGTCCACAGTGTTCCTAACATCCTGATTAAACAGTACTGAAAAAAAATTAACTTACAGAGTGCATGAAACATGATTTAGAGCTTGTTTATTTAAAAGTGTTTATTTCTGTATTTCAACATGATTTGGAGCTTGTTTTTGGAAAAGGGTTAATTTCTGTATTTCAACATGATTTGAAGCTTGTTTTTGAAAAGTGCTTATTTCTGTTTTTCAACATGATTTAGAGCTTGTTTTTGGAAAAGTGTTTATTTCTGTATTTCAACATGATTAGGAGCTTGTTTTTGGAAAAGTGTTAATTTCTGTATTTCAACATGATTTGAAGCTTGTTTTTGAAAAGTGCTTATTTCTGTTTTTCAACATGATTTAGAGCTTGTTTTTGGAAAAGTGTTTATTTCTGTATTTCAATGTTGCAACTTGCTGAAAACTGTCCACAGTGTTCCTAACATCCTGATTCAACAGTACTGAAAAAAAATGAACTTACAGAGTGCATGAAACATGATTTAGAGCTTGTTTATGGAAAAGTGTTTATTTCTGTATTTCAACATGATTAGGAGCTTGTTTTTGGAAAAGTGTTAATTTCTGTATTTCAACATGATTTGAAGCTTGTTTTTGAAAAGTGCTTATTTCTGTTTTTCAACATGATTTAGAGCTTGTTTTTGGAAAAGTGTTTATTTCTGTATTTCAATGTTGCAACTTGCTGAAAACTGTCCACAGTGTTCCTAACATCCTGATTCAACAGTACTGAAAAAAAATTAACTTACAGAGTGCATGAAACATGATTTAGAGCTTGTTTATGGAAAAGTGTTTATTTCTGTATTTCAACATGATTTGGAGCTTGTTTTTGGAAAAGGGTTAATTTCTGTATTTCAACATGATTTGAAGCTTGTTTTTGAAAAGTGCTTATTTCTGTTTTTCAACATGATTTAGAGCTTGTTTTTGGAAAAGTGTTTATTTCTGTATTTCAATGTTGCAACTTGCTGAAAACTGTCCACAGTGTTCCTAACATCCTGATTCAACAGTACTGAAAAAAAATGAACTTACAGAGTGCATGAAACATGATTTAGAGCTTGTTTATGGAAAAGTGTTTATTTCTGTATTTCAACATGATTAGGAGCTTGTTTTTGGAAAAGTGTTAATTTCTGTATTTCAACATGATTTGAAGCTTGTTTTTGAAAAGTGCTTATTTCTGTTTTTCAACATGATTTAGAGCTTGTTTTTGGAAAAGTGTTTATTTCTGTATTTCAATGTTGCAACTTGCTGAAAACTGTCCACAGTGTTCCTAACATCCTGATTCAACAGTACTGAAAAAAAATGAACTTACAGAGTGCATGAAACATGATTTAGAGCTTGTTTATGGAAAAGTGTTTATTTCTGTATTTCAACATGATTAGGAGCTTGTTTTTGGAAAAGTGTTAATTTCTGTATTTCAACATGATTTGAAGCTTGTTTTTGAAAAGTGCTTATTTCTGTTTTTCAACATGATTTAGAGCTTGTTTTTGGAAAAGTGTTTATTTCTGTATTTCAATGTTGCAACTTGCTGAAAACTGTCCACAGTGTTCCTAACATCCTGATTCAACAGTACTGAAAAAAAATGAACTTACAGAGTGCATGAAACATGATTTAGAGCTTGTTTATGGAAAAGTGTTTATTTCTGTATTTCAACATGATTAGGAGCTTGTTTTTGGAAAAGTGTTAATTTCTGTATTTCAACATGATTTGAAGCTTGTTTTTGAAAAGTGCTTATTTCTGTTTTTCAACATGATTTAGAGCTTGTTTTTGGAAAAGTGTTTATTTCTGTATTTCAATGTTGCAACTTGCTGAAAACTGTCCACAGTGTTCCTAACATCCTGATTCAACAGTACTGAAAAAAAATTAACTTACAGAGTGCATGAAACATGATTTAGAGCTTGTTTATTTAAAAGTGTTTATTTCTGTATTTCAACATGATTTGGAGCTTGTTTTTGGAAAAGGGTTAATTTCTGTATTTCAACATGATTTGAAGCTTGTTTTTGAAAAGTGCTTATTTCTGTTTTTCAACATGATTTAGAGCTTGTTTTTGGAAAAGTGTTTATTTCTGTATTTCAACATGATTAGGAGCTTGTTTTTGGAAAAGTGTTAATTTCTGTATTTCAACATGATTTGAAGCTTGTTTTTGAAAAGTGCTTATTTCTGTTTTTCAACATGATTTAGAGCTTGTTTTTGGAAAAGTGTTTATTTCTGTATTTCAATGTTGCAACTTGCTGAAAACTGTCCACAGTGTTCCTAACATCCTGATTCAACAGTACTGAAAAAAATGAACTTACAGAGTGCATGAAACATGATTTAGAGCTTGTTTATGGAAAAGTGTTTATTTCTGTATTTCAACATGATTAGGAGCTTGTTTTTGGAAAAGTGTTAATTTCTGTATTTCAACATGATTTGAAGCTTGTTTTTGAAAAGTGCTTATTTCTGTTTTTCAACATGATTTAGAGCTTGTTTTTGGAAAAGTGTTTATTTCTGTATTTCAATGTTGCAACTTGCTGAAAACTGTCCACAGTGTTCCTAACATCCTGATTCAACAGTACTGAAAAAAAATGAACTTACAGAGTGCATGAAACATGATTTAGAGCTTGTTTATGGAAAAGTGTTTATTTCTGTATTTCAACATGATTAGGAGCTTGTTTTTGGAAAAGTGTTAATTTCTGTATTTCAACATGATTTGAAGCTTGTTTTTGAAAAGTGCTTATTTCTGTTTTTCAACATGATTTAGAGCTTGTTTTTGGAAAAGTGTTTATTTCTGTATTTCAATGTTGCAACTTGCTGAAAACTGTCCACAGTGTTCCTAACATCCTGATTCAACAGTACTGAAAAAAAATGAACTTACAGAGTGCATGAAACATGATTTAGAGCTTGTTTATGGAAAAGTGTTTATTTCTGTATTTCAACATGATTTGGAGCTTGTTTTTGGAAAAGTGTTCATTTCTGTATTTCAACACGATTTGGAGCTTGTTTTTGGAAAAGGGTTAATTTCTGTATTTCAACATGATTTGAAGCTTGTTTTTGAAAAGTGCTTATTTCTGTTTTTCAACATGATTTAGAGCTTGTTTTTGGAAAAGTGTTTATTTCTGTATTTCAATGTTGCAACTTGCTGAAAACTGTCCACAGTGTTCCTAACATCCTGATTCAACAGTACTGAAAAAAAATGAACTTACAGAGTGCATGAAACATGATTTAGAGCTTGTTTATGGAAAAGTGTTTATTTCTGTATTTCAACATGATTTGGAGCTTGTTTTTGGAAAAGTGTTAATTTCTGTATTTCAACATGATTTGAAGCTTGTTTTTGAAAAGTGCTTATTTCTGTTTTTCAACATGATTTAGAGCTTGTTTTTGGAAAAGTGTTTATTTCTGTATTTCAATGTTGCAACTTGCTGAAAACTGTCCACAGTGTTCCTAACATCCTGATTCAACAGTACTGAAAAAAAATGAACTTACAGAGTGCATGAAACATGATTTGGAGCTTGTTTATGGAAAAGTGTTTATTTCTGTATTTCAACATGATTTAGAGCTTGTTTTTGGAAAAGTGTTTATTTCTGTATTTCAATGTTGCAACTTGCTGAAAACTGTCCACAGTGTTCCTAACATCCTGATTCAACAGTACTGAAAAAAAATGAACTTACAGAGTGCATGAAACATGATTTAGAGCTTGTTTATGGAAAAGTGTTTATTTCTGTATTTCAACATGATTAGGAGCTTGTTTTTGGAAAAGTGTTAATTTCTGTATTTCAACATGATTTGAAGCTTGTTTTTGAAAAGTGCTTATTTCTGTTTTTCAACATGATTTAGAGCTTGTTTTTGGAAAAGTGTTTATTTCTGTATTTCAATGTTGCAACTTGCTGAAAACTGTCCACAGTGTTCCTAACATCCTGATTCAACAGTACTGAAAAAAAATTAACTTACAGAGTGCATGAAACATGATTTAGAGCTTGTTTATGGAAAAGTGTTTATTTCTGTATTTCAACATGATTTGGAGCTTGTTTTTGGAAAAGTGTTATTTCTGTATTTCAACAATTTGAGCTTGTTTTTGGAAAAGGTTAATTTCGATCAACATGATTTGAAGCTTGTTTTTGAAAAGTGCTTATTTCTGTTTTTCAACATGATTTAGAGCTTGTTTTTGGAAAAGTGTTTATTTCTGTATTTCAATGTTGCAACTTGCTGAAAACTGTCCACAGTGTTCCTAACATCCTGATTCAACAGTACTGAAAAAAAATGAACTTACAGAGTGCATGAAACATGATTTAGAGCTTGTTTATGGAAAAGTGTTTATTTCTGTATTTCAACATGATTTGGAGCTTGTTTTTGGAAAAGTGTTAATTTCTGTATTTCAACATGATTTGAAGCTTGTTTTTGAAAAGTGCTTATTTCTGTTTTTCAACATGATTTAGAGCTTGTTTTTGGAAAAGTGTTTATTTCTGTATTTCAATGTTGCAACTTGCTGAAAACTGTCCACAGTGTTCCTAACATCCTGATTCAACAGTACTGAAAAAAAATGAACTTACAGAGTGCATGAAACATGATTTAGAGCTTGTTTATGGAAAAGTGTTTATTTCTGTATTTCAACATGATTAGGAGCTTGTTTTTGGAAAAGTGTTAATTTCTGTATTTCAACATGATTTGAAGCTTGTTTTTGAAAAGTGCTTATTTCTGTTTTTCAACATGATTTAGAGCTTGTTTTTGGAAAAGTGTTTATTTCTGTATTTCAATGTTGCAACTTGCTGAAAACTGTCCACAGTGTTCCTAACATCCTGATTCAACAGTACTGAAAAAAAATGAACTTACAGAGTGCATGAAACATGATTTAGAGCTTGTTTATGGAAAAGTGTTTATTTCTGTATTTCAACATGATTAGGAGCTTGTTTTTGGAAAAGTGTTAATTTCTGTATTTCAACATGATTTGAAGCTTGTTTTTGAAAAGTGCTTATTTCTGTTTTTCAACATGATTTAGAGCTTGTTTTTGGAAAAGTGTTTATTTCTGTATTTCAATGTTGCAACTTGCTGAAAACTGTCCACAGTGTTCCTAACATCCTGATTCAACAGTACTGAAAAAAAATTAACTTACAGAGTGCATGAAACATGATTTAGAGCTTGTTTATTTAAAAGTGTTTATTTCTGTATTTCAACATGATTTGGAGCTTGTTTTTGGAAAAGGGTTAATTTCTGTATTTCAACATGATTTGAAGCTTGTTTTTGAAAAGTGCTTATTTCTGTTTTTCAACATGATTTAGAGCTTGTTTTTGGAAAAGTGTTTATTTCTGTATTTCAATGTTGCAACTTGCTGAAAACTGTCCACAGTGTTCCTAACATCCTGATTCAACAGTACTGAAAAAAAATGAACTTACAGAGTGCATGAAACATGATTTAGAGCTTGTTTATGGAAAAGTGTTTATTTCTGTATTTCAACATGATTTGGAGCTTGTTTTTGGAAAAGTGTTTATTTCTGTATTTCAACATGATTTGGAGCTTGTTTTTGGAAAAGTGTTAATTTCTGTATTTCAACATGATTTGAAGCTTGTTTTTGAAAAGTGCTTATTTCTGTTTTTCAACATGATTTAGAGCTTGTTTTTGGAAAAGTGTTTATTTCTGTATTTCAATGTTGCAACTTGCTGAAAACTGTCCACAGTGTTCCTAACATCCTGATTCAACAGTACTGAAAAAAAATGAACTTACAGAGTGCATGAAACATGATTTAGAGCTTGTTTATGGAAAAGTGTTTATTTCTGTATTTCAACATGATTAGGAGCTTGTTTTTGGAAAAGTGTTAATTTCTGTATTTCAACATGATTTGAAGCTTGTTTTTGAAAAGTGCTTATTTCTGTTTTTCAACATGATTTAGAGCTTGTTTTTGGAAAAGTGTTTATTTCTGTATTTCAATGTTGCAACTTGCTGAAAACTGTCCACAGTGTTCCTAACATCCTGATTCAACAGTACTGAAAAAAAATGAACTTACAGAGTGCATGAAACATGATTTAGAGCTTGTTTATGGAAAAGTGTTTATTTCTGTATTTCAACATGATTTGGAGCTTGTTTTTGAAAAGTGTTATTTCTGTTTTCAACGATTTGGAGCTTGTTTTTGGAAAAGTGTTAATTTCTGTATTTCAACATGATTTGAAGCTTGTTTTTGAAAAGTGCTTATTTCTGTTTTTCAACATGATTTAGAGCTTGTTTTTGGAAAAGTGTTTATTTCTGTATTTCAATGTTGCAACTTGCTGAAAACTGTCCACAGTGTTCCTAACATCCTGATTCAACAGTACTGAAAAAAAATGAACTTACAGAGTGCATGAAACATGATTTAGAGCTTGTTTATGGAAAAGTGTTTATTTCTGTATTTCAACATGATTTGGAGCTTGTTTTTGGAAAAGTGTTAATTTCTGTATTTCAACATGATTTGAAGCTTGTTTTTGAAAAGTGCTTATTTCTGTTTTTCAACATGATTTAGAGCTTGTTTTTGGAAAAGTGTTTATTTCTGTATTTCAATGTTGCAACTTGCTGAAAACTGTCCACAGTGTTCCTAACATCCTGATTCAACAGTACTGAAAAAAAATGAACTTACAGAGTGCATGAAACATGATTTAGAGCTTGTTTATGGAAAAGTGTTTATTTCTGTATTTCAACATGATTTGGAGCTTGTTTTTGAAAAGTGCTTATTTCTGTTTTTCAACATGATTTAGAGCTTGTTTTTGGAAAAGTGTTTATTTCTGTATTTCAATGTTGCAACTTGCTGAAAACTGTCCACAGTGTTCCTAACATCCTGATTCAACAGTACTGAAAAAAAATGAACTTACAGAGTGCATGAAACATGATTTAGAGCTTGTTTATGGAAAAGTGTTTATTTCTGTATTTCAACATGATTAGGAGCTTGTTTTTGGAAAAGTGTTAATTTCTGTATTTCAACATGATTTGAAGCTTGTTTTTGAAAAGTGCTTATTTCTGTTTTTCAACATGATTTAGAGCTTGTTTTTGGAAAAGTGTTTATTTCTGTATTTCAATGTTGCAACTTGCTGAAAACTGTCCACAGTGTTCCTAACATCCTGATTCAACAGTACTGAAAAAAAATGAACTTACAGAGTGCATGAAACATGATTTAGAGCTTGTTTATGGAAAAGTGTTTATTTCTGTATTTCAACATGATTAGGAGCTTGTTTTTGGAAAAGTGTTAATTTCTGTATTTCAACATGATTTGAAGCTTGTTTTTGAAAAGTGCTTATTTCTGTTTTTCAACATGATTTAGAGCTTGTTTTTGGAAAAGTGTTTATTTCTGTATTTCAATGTTGCAACTTGCTGAAAACTGTCCACAGTGTTCCTAACATCCTGATTCAACAGTACTGAAAAAAAATTAACTTACAGAGTGCATGAAACATGATTTAGAGCTTGTTTATGGAAAAGTGTTTATTTCTGTATTTCAACATGATTTGGAGCTTGTTTTTGGAAAAGGGTTAATTTCTGTATTTCAACATGATTTGAAGCTTGTTTTTGAAAAGTGCTTATTTCTGTTTTTCAACATGATTTAGAGCTTGTTTTTGGAAAAGTGTTTATTTCTGTTTTTCAACATGATTTAGAGCTTGTTTTTGGAAAAGTGTTTATTTCTGTATTTCAATGTTGCAACTTGCTGAAAACTGTCCACAGTGTTCCTAACATCCTGATTCAACAGTACTGAAAAAAAATTAACTTACAGAGTGCATGAAACATGATTTAGAGCTTGTTTATGGAAAAGTGTTTATTTCTGTATTTCAACATGATTTGGAGCTTGTTTTTGAAAAGTGCTTATTTCTGTTTTTCAACATGATTTAGAGCTTGTTTTTGGAAAAGTGTTTATTTCTGTATTTCAATGTTGCAACTTGCTGAAAACTGTCCACAGTGTTCCTAACATCCTGATTCAACAGTACTGAAAAAAAATGAACTTACAGAGTGCATGAAACATGATTTAGAGCTTGTTTATGGAAAAGTGTTTATTTCTGTATTTCAACATGATTAGGAGCTTGTTTTTGGAAAAGTGTTAATTTCTGTATTTCAACATGATTTGAAGCTTGTTTTTGAAAAGTGCTTATTTCTGTTTTTCAACATGATTTAGAGCTTGTTTTTGGAAAAGTGTTTATTTCTGTATTTCAATGTTGCAACTTGCTGAAAACTGTCCACAGTGTTCCTAACATCCTGATTCAACAGTACTGAAAAAAAATGAACTTACAGAGTGCATGAAACATGATTTAGAGCTTGTTTATGGAAAAGTGTTTATTTCTGTATTTCAACATGATTAGGAGCTTGTTTTTGGAAAAGTGTTAATTTCTGTATTTCAACATGATTTGAAGCTTGTTTTTGAAAAGTGCTTATTTCTGTTTTTCAACATGATTTAGAGCTTGTTTTTGGAAAAGTGTTTATTTCTGTATTTCAATGTTGCAACTTGCTGAAAACTGTCCACAGTGTTCCTAACATCCTGATTCAACAGTACTGAAAAAAAATTAACTTACAGAGTGCATGAAACATGATTTAGAGCTTGTTTATTTAAAAGTGTTTATTTCTGTATTTCAACATGATTTGGAGCTTGTTTTTGGAAAAGGGTTAATTTCTGTATTTCAACATGATTTGAAGCTTGTTTTTGAAAAGTGCTTATTTCTGTTTTTCAACATGATTTAGAGCTTGTTTTTGGAAAAGTGTTTATTTCTGTATTTCAATGTTGCAACTTGCTGAAAACTGTCCACAGTGTTCCTAACATCCTGATTCAACAGTACTGAAAAAAAATGAACTTACAGAGTGCATGAAACATGATTTAGAGCTTGTTTATGGAAAAGTGTTTATTTCTGTATTTCAACATGATTAGGAGCTTGTTTTTGGAAAAGTGTTAATTTCTGTATTTCAACATGATTTGAAGCTTGTTTTTGAAAAGTGCTTATTTCTGTTTTTCAACATGATTTAGAGCTTGTTTTTGGAAAAGTGTTTATTTCTGTATTTCAATGTTGCAACTTGCTGAAAACTGTCCACAGTGTTCCTAACATCCTGATTCAACAGTACTGAAAAAAAATTAACTTACAGAGTGCATGAAACATGATTTAGAGCTTGTTTATGGAAAAGTGTTTATTTCTGTATTTCAACATGATTTGGAGCTTGTTTTTGAAAAGTGCTTATTTCTGTTTTTCAACATGATTTAGAGCTTGTTTTTGGAAAAGTGTTTATTTCTGTATTTCAATGTTGCAACTTGCTGAAAACTGTCCACAGTGTTCCTAACATCCTGATTCAACAGTACTGAAAAAAAATTAACTTACAGAGTGCATGAAACATGATTTAGAGCTTGTTTATGGAAAAGTGTTTATTTCTGTATTTCAACATGATTTGAAGCTTGTTTTTGAAAAGTGCTTATTTCTGTTTTTCAACATGATTTAGAGCTTGTTTTTGGAAAAGTGTTTATTTCTGTATTTCAATGTTGCAACTTGCTGAAAACTGTCCACAGTGTTCCTAACATCCTGATTCAACAGTACTGAAAAAAAATGAACTTACAGAGTGCATGAAACATGATTTAGAGCTTGTTTATGGAAAAGTGTTTATTTCTGTATTTCAACATGATTAGGAGCTTGTTTTTGGAAAAGTGTTAATTTCTGTATTTCAACATGATTTGAAGCTTGTTTTTGAAAAGTGCTTATTTCTGTTTTTCAACATGATTTAGAGCTTGTTTTTGGAAAAGTGTTTATTTCTGTATTTCAATGTTGCAACTTGCTGAAAACTGTCCACAGTGTTCCTAACATCCTGATTCAACAGTACTGAAAAAAAATTAACTTACAGAGTGCATGAAACATGATTTAGAGCTTGTTTATGGAAAAGTGTTTATTTCTGTATTTCAACATGATTTGGAGCTTGTTTTTGGAAAAGTGTTTATTTCTGTATTTCAATGTTGCAACTTGCTGAAAACTGTCCACAGTGTTCCTAACATCCTGATTCAACAGTACTGAAAAAAAATTAACTTACGGAGTGCATGAAACATGATTTAGAGCTTGTTTATGGAAAAGTGTTTATTTCTGTATTTCAACATGATTTGGAGCTTGTTTTTGGAAAAGTGTTTATTTCTGTATTTCAACATGATTTGAAGCTTGTTTTTGAAAAGTGCTTATTTCTGTTTTTCAACATGATTTAGAGCTTGTTTTTGGAAAAGTGTTTATTTCTGTATTTCAATGTTGCAACTTGCAGAAACCTGTCCACAGTGTTCCTAACATCCTGATTCAACAGTACTGAAAAAAAATTAACTTACAGAGTGCATGAAACATGATTTAGAGCTTGTTTATGGAAAAGTGTTTATTTCTGTATTTCAACATGATTTGGAGCTTGTTTTTGGAAAAGTGTTTATTTCTGTATTTCAACATGATTTGGAGCTTGTTTTTGGAAAAGGGTTAATTTCTGTATTTCAACATGATTTGAAGCTTGTTTTTGAAAAGTGCTTATTTCTGTTTTTCAACATGATTTAGAGCTTGTTTTTGGAAAAGTGTTTATTTCTGTATTTCAATGTTGCAACTTGCAGAAACCTGTCCACAGTGTTCCTAACATCCTGATTCAACAGTACTGAAAAAAAATTAACTTACAGAGTGCATGAAACATGATTTAGAGCTTGTTTATTTAAAAGTGTTTATTTCTGTATTTCAACATGATTTGGAGCTTGTTTTTGGAAAAGTGTTTATTTCTGTATTTCAATGTTGCAACTTGCTGAAAACTGTCCACAGTGTTCCTAACATCCTGATTCAACAGTACTGAAAAAAAATTAACTTACAGAGTGCATGAAACATGATTTAGAGCTTGTTTATGGAAAAGTGTTTATTTCTGTATTTCAACATGATTTGGAGCTTGTTTTTGGAAAAGTGTTAATTTCTGTATTTCAACATGATTTGAAGCTTGTTTTTGAAAAGTGCTTATTTCTGTTTTTCAACATGATTTAGAGCTTGTTTTTGGAAAAGTGTTTATTTCTGTATTTCAATGTTGCAACTTGCAGAAACCTGTCCACAGTGTTCCTAACATCCTGATTCAACAGTACTGAAAAAAAATTAACTTACAGAGTGCATGAAACATGATTTAGAGCTTGTTTATGGAAAAGTGTTTATTTCTGTATTTCAACATGATTTGGAGCTTGTTTTTGGAAAAGTGTTTATTTCTGTATTTCAACATGATTTGGAGCTTGTTTTTGGAAAAGTGTTAATTTCTGTATTTCAACATGATTTGAAGCTTGTTTTTGAAAAGTGCTTATTTCTGTTTTTCAACATGATTTAGAGCTTGTTTTTGGAAAAGTGTTTATTTCTGTATTTCAATGTTGCAACTTGCTGAAAACTGTCCACAGTGTTCCTAACATCCTGATTCAACAGTACTGAAAAAAAAATTAACTTACAGAGTGCATGAAACATGATTTAGAGCTTGTTTATGGAAAATTGTTTATTTCTGTATTTCAACATGATTTGGAGCTTGTTTTTGAAAAGTGCTTATTTCTGTTTTTCAACATGATTTAGAGCTTGTTTTTGGAAAAGTGTTTATTTCTGTATTTCAACATGATTTGAAGCTTGTTTTTGAAAAGTGCTTATTTCTGTTTTTCAACATGATTTAGAGCTTGTTTTTGGAAAAGTGTTTATTTCTGTATTTCAATGTTGCAACTTGCTGAAAACTGTCCACAGTGTTCCTAACATCCTGATTCAACAGTACTGAAAAAAAATGAACTTACAGAGTGCATGAAACATGATTTAGAGCTTGTTTATGGAAAAGTGTTTATTTCTGTATTTCAACATGATTAGGAGCTTGTTTTTGGAAAAGTGTTAATTTCTGTATTTCAACATGATTTGAAGCTTGTTTTTGAAAAGTGCTTATTTCTGTTTTTCAACATGATTTAGAGCTTGTTTTTGGAAAAGTGTTTATTTCTGTATTTCAATGTTGCAACTTGCTGAAAACTGTCCACAGTGTTCCTAACATCCTGATTCAACAGTACTGAAAAAAAATTAACTTACAGAGTGCATGAAACATGATTTAGAGCTTGTTTATGGAAAAGTGTTTATTTCTGTATTTCAACATGATTTGGAGCTTGTTTTTGGAAAAGTGTTTATTTCTGTATTTCAACATGATTTGGAGCTTGTTTTTGGAAAAGTGTTAATTTCTGTATTTCAACATGATTTGAAGCTTGTTTTTGAAAAGTGCTTATTTCTGTTTTTCAACATGATTTAGAGCTTGTTTTTGGAAAAGTGTTTATTTCTGTATTTCAATGTTGCAACTTGCTGAAAACTGTCCACAGTGTTCCTAACATCCTGATTCAACAGTACTGAAAAAAAATTAACTTACAGAGTGCATGAAACATGATTTAGAGCTTGTTTATGGAAAATTGTTTATTTCTGTATTTCAACATGATTTGGAGCTTGTTTTTGAAAAGTGCTTATTTCTGTTTTTCAACATGATTTAGAGCTTGTTTTTGGAAAAGTGTTTATTTCTGTATTTCAATGTTGCAACTTGCTGAAAACTGTCCACAGTGTTCCTAAGATCCTGATTCAACAGTACTGAAAAAAAATTAACTTACAGAGTGCATGAAACATGATTTAGAGCTTGTTTATGGAAAAGTGTTTATTTCTGTATTTCAACATGATTTGGAGCTTGTTTTTGGAAAAGTGTTAATTTCTGTATTTCAACATGATTTGAAGCTTGTTTTTGAAAAGTGCTTATTTCTGTTTTTCAACATGATTTAGAGCTTGTTTTTGGAAAAGTGTTTATTTCTGTATTTCAATGTTGCAACTTGCTGAAAACTGTCCACAGTGTTCCTAACATCCTGATTCAACAGTACTGAAAAAAAATTAACTTACAGAGTGCATGAAACATGATTTAGAGCTTGTTTATGGAAAAGTGTTTATTTCTGTATTTCAACATGATTTGGAGCTTGTTTTTGAAAAGTGCTTATTTCTGTTTTTCAACATGATTTAGAGCTTGTTTTTGGAAAAGTGTTTATTTCTGTATTTCAACATGATTTGAAGCTTGTTTTTGAAAAGTGCTTATTTCTGTTTTTCAACATGATTTAGAGCTTGTTTTTGGAAAAGTGTTTATTTCTGTATTTCAATGTTGCAACTTGCTGAAAACTGTCCACAGTGTTCCTAACATCCTGATTCAACAGTACTGAAAAAAAATGAACTTACAGAGTGCATGAAACATGATTTAGAGCTTGTTTATGGAAAAGTGTTTATTTCTGTATTTCAACATGATTTGGAGCTTGTTTTTGGAAAAGTGTTAATTTCTGTATTTCAACATGATTTGAAGCTTGTTTTTGAAAAGTGCTTATTTCTGTTTTTCAACATGATTTAGAGCTTGTTTTTGGAAAAGTGTTTATTTCTGTATTTCAATGTTGCAACTTGCTGAAAACTGTCCACAGTGTTCCTAACATCCTGATTCAACAGTACTGAAAAAAAATTAACTTACAGAGTGCATGAAACATGATTTAGAGCTTGTTTATGGAAAAGTGTTTATTTCTGTATTTCAACATGATTTGAAGCTTGTTTTTGAAAAGTGCTTATTTCTGTTTTTCAACATGATTTAGAGCTTGTTTTTGGAAAAGTGTTTATTTCTGTATTTCAATGTTGCAACTTGCTGAAAACTGTCCACAGTGTTCCTAACATCCTGATTCAACAGTACTGAAAAAAAATTAACTTACAGAGTGCATGAAACATGATTTAGAGCTTGTTTATGGAAAAGTGTTTATTTCTGTATTTCAACATGATTTGGAGCTTGTTTTTGAAAAGTGCTTATTTCTGTTTTTCAACATGATTTAGAGCTTGTTTTTGGAAAAGTGTTTATTTCTGTATTTCAATGTTGCAACTTGCTGAAAACTGTCCACAGTGTTCCTAACATCCTGATTCAACAGTACTGAAAAAAAATTAACTTACAGAGTGCATGAAACATGATTTAGAGCTTGTTTATGGAAAAGTGTTTATTTCTGTATTTCAACATGATTTGGAGCTTGTTTTTGGAAAAGTGTTTATTTCTGTATTTCAACATGATTTGGAGCTTGTTTTTGGAAAAGGGTTAATTTCTGTATTTCAACATGATTTGAAGCTTGTTTTTGAAAAGTGCTTATTTCTGTTTTTCAACATGATTTAGAGCTTGTTTTTGGAAAAGTGTTTATTTCTGTATTTCAACATGATTAGGAGCTTGTTTTTGGAAAAGTGTTAATTTCTGTATTTCAACATGATTTGAAGCTTGTTTTTGAAAAGTGCTTATTTCTGTTTTTCAACATGATTTAGAGCTTGTTTTTGGAAAAGTGTTTATTTCTGTATTTCAATGTTGCAACTTGCTGAAAACTGTCCACAGTGTTCCTAACATCCTGATTCAACAGTACTGAAAAAAAATTAACTTACAGAGTGCATGAAACATGATTTAGAGCTTGTTTATGGAAAAGTGTTTATTTCTGTATTTCAACATGATTTGAAGCTTGTTTTTGAAAAGTGCTTATTTCTGTTTTTCAACATGATTTAGAGCTTGTTTTTGGAAAAGTGTTTATTTCTGTATTTCAATGTTGCAACTTGCTGAAAACTGTCCACAGTGTTCCTAACATCCTGATTCAACAGTACTGAAAAAAAATTAACTTACAGAGTGCATGAAACATGATTTAGAGCTTGTTTATGGAAAATTGTTTATTTCTGTATTTCAACATGATTTGGAGCTTGTTTTTGAAAAGTGTTATTTCTGTTTTCAACATGATTTGAGCTTGTTTTTGAAAAGTGTTTATTTCTGTATTTCAACATGATTTGGAGCTTGTTTTTGGAAAAGTGTTAATTTCTGTATTTCAACATGATTTGAAGCTTGTTTTTGAAAAGTGCTTATTTCTGTTTTTCAACATGATTTAGAGCTTGTTTTTGGAAAAGTGTTTATTTCTGTATTTCAATGTTGCAACTTGCTGAAAACTGTCCACAGTGTTCCTAACATCCTGATTCAACAGTACTGAAAAAAAATTAACTTACAGAGTGCATGAAACATGATTTAGAGCTTGTTTATGGAAAAGTGTTTATTTCTGTATTTCAACATGATTTGAAGCTTGTTTTTGAAAAGTGCTTATTTCTGTTTTTCAACATGATTTAGAGCTTGTTTTTGGAAAAGTGTTTATTTCTGTATTTCAATGTTGCAACTTGCTGAAAACTGTCCACAGTGTTCCTAACATCCTGATTCAACAGTACTGAAAAAAAATTAACTTACAGAGTGCATGAAACATGATTTAGAGCTTGTTTATGGAAAATTGTTTATTTCTGTATTTCAACATGATTTGGAGCTTGTTTTTGGAAAAGTGTTTATTTCTGTATTTCAACATGATTAGGAGCTTGTTTTTGGAAAAGTGTTAATTTCTGTATTTCAACATGATTTGAAGCTTGTTTTTGAAAAGTGCTTATTTCTGTTTTTCAACATGATTTAGAGCTTGTTTTTGGAAAAGTGTTTATTTCTGTATTTCAATGTTGCAACTTGCTGAAAACTGTCCACAGTGTTCCTAACATCCTGATTCAACAGTACTGAAAAAAAATTAACTTACAGAGTGCATGAAACATGATTTAGAGCTTGTTTATGGAAAAGTGTTTATTTCTGTATTTCAACATGATTTGGAGCTTGTTTTTGGAAAAGTGTTATTTCTGTATTTCAACATGATTTGAAGCTTGTTTTTGAAAAGTGCTTATTTCTGTTTTTCAACATGATTTAGAGCTTGTTTTTGGAAAAGTGTTTATTTCTGTATTTCAATGTTGCAACTTGCTGAAAACTGTCCACAGTGTTCCTAACATCCTGATTCAACAGTACTGAAAAAAAATTAACTTACAGAGTGCATGAAACATGATTTAGAGCTTGTTTATGGAAAAGTGTTTATTTCTGTATTTCAACATGATTTGGAGCTTGTTTTTGGAAAAGTGTTTATTTCTGTATTTCAATGTTGCAACTTGCTGAAAACTGTCCACAGTGTTCCTAACATCCTGATTCAACAGTACTGAAAAAAAATTAACTTACAGAGTGCATGAAACATGATTTAGAGCTTGTTTATGGAAAAGTGTTTATTTCTGTATTTCAACATGATTTGGAGCTTGTTTTTGGAAAAGTGTTTATTTCTGTATTTCAACATGATTTGGAGCTTGTTTTTGGAAAAGTGTTAATTTCTGTATTTCAACATGATTTGAAGCTTGTTTTTGAAAAGTGCTTATTTCTGTTTTTCAACATGATTTAGAGCTTGTTTTTGGAAAAGTGTTTATTTCTGTATTTCAATGTTGCAACTTGCTGAAAACTGTCCACAGTGTTCCTAACATCCTGATTCAACAGTACTGAAAAAAAATTAACTTACAGAGTGCATGAAACATGATTTAGAGCTTGTTTATGGAAAAGTGTTTATTTCTGTATTTCAACATGATTTGGAGCTTGTTTTTGGAAAAGTGTTTATTTCTGTATTTCAATGTTGCAACTTGCTGAAAACTGTCCACAGTGTTCCTAACATCCTGATTCAACAGTACTGAAAAAAAAATTAACTTACAGAGTGCATGAAACATGATTTAGAGCTTGTTTATGGAAAATTGTTTATTTCTGTATTTCAACATGATTTGGAGCTTGTTTTTGAAAAGTGCTTATTTCTGTTTTTCAAAATGATTTGGAGCTTGTTTTTGGAAAAGTGTTAATTTCTGTATTTCAACATGATTTGAAGCTTGTTTTTGAAAAGTGCTTATTTCTGTTTTTCAACATGATTTAGAGCTTGTTTTTGGAAAAGTGTTTATTTCTGTATTTCAATGTTGCAACTTGCTGAAAACTGTCCACAGTGTTCCTAACATCCTGATTCAACAGTACTGAAAAAAAATGAACTTACAGAGTGCATGAAACATGATTTAGAGCTTGTTTATGGAAAAGTGTTTATTTCTGTATTTCAACATGATTTGGAGCTTGTTTTTGGAAAAGTGTTAATTTCTGTATTTCAACATGATTTGAAGCTTGTTTTTGAAAAGTGCTTATTTCTGTTTTTCAACATGATTTAGAGCTTGTTTTTGGAAAAGTGTTTATTTCTGTATTTCAATGTTGCAACTTGCAGAAACCAGTCCACAGTGTTCCTAACATCCTGATTCAACAGTACTGAAAAAAAATTAACTTACAGAGTGCATGAAACATGATTTAGAGCTTGTTTATGGAAAAGTGTTTATTTCTGTATTTCAACATGATTTGGAGCTTGTTTTTGGAAAAGTGTTTATTTCTGTATTTCAACTTAATTTGGAGCTTGTTTTTGGAAAAGTGTTAATTTCTGTATTTCAACATGATTTGGAGCTTGTTTTTGAAAAGTGCTTATTTCTGTTTTTCAACATGATTTAGAGCTTGTTTTTGGAAAAGTGTTTATTTCTGTATTTCAATGTTGCAACTTGCTGAAAACTGTCCACAGTGTTCCTAACATCCTGATTCAACAGTACTGAAAAAAAATTAACTTACAGAGTGCATGAAACATGATTTAGAGCTTGTTTATGGAAAAGTGTTTATTTCTGTATTTCAACATGATTTGGAGCTTGTTTTTGGAAAAGTGTAAATTTCTGTATTTCAACATGATTTGAAGCTTGATTTTGAAAAGTGCTTATTTCTGTTTTTCAACATGATTTGAAGCTTGTTTTTGAAAAGTGCTTATTTCTGTTTTTCAACATGATTTAGAGCTTGTTTTTGGAAAAGTGTTTATTTCTGTATTTCAATGTTGCAACTTGCTGAAAACTGTCCACAGTGTTCCTAACATCCTGATTCAACAGTACTGAAAAAAAATGAACTTACAGAGTGCATGAAACATGATTTAGAGCTTGTTTATGGAAAAGTGTTTATTTCTGTATTTCAACATGATTTGGAGCTTGTTTTTGGAAAAGTGTTAATTTCTGTATTTCAACATGATTTGAAGCTTGTTTTTGAAAAGTGCTTATTTCTGTTTTTCAACATGATTTAGAGCTTGTTTTTGGAAAAGTGTTTATTTCTGTATTTCAATGTTGCAACTTGCTGAAAACTGTCCACAGTGTTCCTAACATCCTGATTCAACAGTACTGAAAAAAAATTAACTTACAGAGTGCATGAAACATGATTTAGAGCTTGTTTATGGAAAAGTGTTTATTTCTGTATTTCAACATGATTTGGAGCTTGTTTTTGGAAAAGTGTTTATTTCTGTATTTCAATGTTGCAACTTGCTGAAAACTGTCCACAGTGTTCCTAACATCCTGATTCAACAGTACTGAAAAAAAAATTAACTTACAGAGTGCATGAAACATGATTTAGAGCTTGTTTATGGAAAATTGTTTATTTCTGTATTTCAACATGATTTGGAGCTTGTTTTTGAAAAGTGCTTATTTCTGTTTTTCAAATGATTTGGAGCTTGTTTTTGGAAAAGTGTTAATTTCTGTATTTCAACATGATTTGAAGCTTGTTTTTGAAAAGTGCTTATTTCTGTTTTTCAACATGATTTAGAGCTTGTTTTTGGAAAAGTGTTTATTTCTGTATTTCAATGTTGCAACTTGCTGAAAACTGTCCACAGTGTTCCTAACATCCTGATTCAACAGTACTGAAAAAAAATGAACTTACAGAGTGCATGAAACATGATTTAGAGCTTGTTTATGGAAAAGTGTTTATTTCTGTATTTCAACATGATTAGGAGCTTGTTTTTGGAAAAGTGTTAATTTCTGTATTTCAACATGATTTGAAGCTTGTTTTTGAAAAGTGCTTATTTCTGTTTTTCAACATGATTTAGAGCTTGTTTTTGGAAAAGTGTTTATTTCTGTATTTCAATGTTGCAACTTGCTGAAAACTGTCCACAGTGTTCCTAACATCCTGATTCAACAGTACTGAAAAAAAATGAACTTACAGAGTGCATGAAACATGATTTAGAGCTTGTTTATGGAAAAGTGTTTATTTCTGTATTTCAACATGATTAGGAGCTTGTTTTTGGAAAAGTGTTAATTTCTGTATTTCAACATGATTTGAAGCTTGTTTTTGAAAAGTGCTTATTTCTGTTTTTCAACATGATTTAGAGCTTGTTTTTGGAAAAGTGTTTATTTCTGTATTTCAATGTTGCAACTTGCTGAAAACTGTCCACAGTGTTCCTAACATCCTGATTCAACAGTACTGAAAAAAAATTAACTTACAGAGTGCATGAAACATGATTTAGAGCTTGTTTATGGAAAAGTGTTTATTTCTGTATTTCAACATGATTTGGAGCTTGTTTTTGGAAAAGTGTTTATTTCTGTATTTCAATGTTGCAACTTGCTGAAAACTGTCCACAGTGTTCCTAACATCCTGATTCAACAGTACTGAAAAAAAAATTAACTTACAGAGTGCATGAAACATGATTTAGAGCTTGTTTATGGAAAATTGTTTATTTCTGTATTTCAACATGATTTGGAGCTTGTTTTTGAAAAGTGCTTATTTCTGTTTTTCAAAATGATTTGGAGCTTGTTTTTGGAAAAGTGTTAATTTCTGTATTTCAACATGATTTGAAGCTTGTTTTTGAAAAGTGCTTATTTCTGTTTTTCAACATGATTTAGAGCTTGTTTTTGGAAAAGTGTTTATTTCTGTATTTCAATGTTGCAACTTGCTGAAAACTGTCCACAGTGTTCCTAACATCCTGATTCAACAGTACTGAAAAAAAATGAACTTACAGAGTGCATGAAACATGATTTAGAGCTTGTTTATGGAAAAGTGTTTATTTCTGTATTTCAACATGATTAGGAGCTTGTTTTTGGAAAAGTGTTAATTTCTGTATTTCAACATGATTTGAAGCTTGTTTTTGAAAAGTGCTTATTTCTGTTTTTCAACATGATTTAGAGCTTGTTTTTGGAAAAGTGTTTATTTCTGTATTTCAATGTTGCAACTTGCTGAAAACTGTCCACAGTGTTCCTAACATCCTGATTCAACAGTACTGAAAAAAAATGAACTTACAGAGTGCATGAAACATGATTTAGAGCTTGTTTATGGAAAAGTGTTTATTTCTGTATTTCAACATGATTAGGAGCTTGTTTTTGGAAAAGTGTTAATTTCTGTATTTCAACATGATTTGAAGCTTGTTTTTGAAAAGTGCTTATTTCTGTTTTTCAACATGATTTAGAGCTTGTTTTTGGAAAAGTGTTTATTTCTGTATTTCAATGTTGCAACTTGCTGAAAACTGTCCACAGTGTTCCTAACATCCTGATTCAACAGTACTGAAAAAAAATTAACTTACAGAGTGCATGAAACATGATTTAGAGCTTGTTTATGGAAAAGTGTTTATTTCTGTATTTCAACATGATTTGGAGCTTGTTTTTGGAAAAGTGTTTATTTCTGTATTTCAATGTTGCAACTTGCTGAAAACTGTCCACAGTGTTCCTAACATCCTGATTCAACAGTACTGAAAAAAAATTAACTTACAGAGTGCATGAAACATGATTTAGAGCTTGTTTATGGAAAATTGTTTATTTCTGTATTTCAACATGATTTGGAGCTTGTTTTTGAAAAGTGCTTATTTCTGTTTTTCAAAATGATTTGGAGCTTGTTTATGGAAAAGTGTTAATTTCTTTATTTCAACATGATTTGAAGCTTGTTTTTGAAAAGTGCTTATTTCTGTTTTTCAACATGATTTAGAGCTTGTTTTTGGAAAAGTGTTTATTTCTGTATTTCAATGTTGCAACTTGCTGAAAACTGTCCACAGTGTTCCTAACATCCTGATTCAACAGTACTGAAAAAAAATTAACTTACAGAGTGCATGAAACATGATTTAGAGCTTGTTTATGGAAAAGTGTTTATTTCTGTATTTCAACATGATTTGGAGCTTGTTTTTGGAAAAGTGTTAATTTCTGTATTTCAACATGATTTGAAGCTTGTTTTTGAAAAGTGCTTATTTCTGTTTTTCAACATGATTTAGAGCTTGTTTTTGGAAAAGTGTTTATTTCTGTATTTCAATGTTGCAACTTGCAGAAACCTGTCCACAGTGTTCCTAACATCCTGATTCAACAGTACTGAAAAAAAATTAACTTACAGAGTGCATGAAACATGATTTAGAGCTTGTTTATGGAAAAGTGTTTATTTCTGTATTTCAACATGATTTGGAGCTTGTTTTTGGAAAAGTGTTTATTTCTGTATTTCAACTTAATTTGGAGCTTGTTTTTGGAAAAGGGTTAATTTCTGTATTTCAACATGATTTGAAGCTTGTTTTTGAAAAGTGCTTATTTCTGTTTTTCAACATGATTTAGAGCTTGTTTTTGGAAAAGTGTTTATTTCTGTATTTCAATGTTGCAACTTGCTGAAAACTGTCCACAGTGTTCCTAACATCCTGATTCAACAGTACTGAAAAAAAATTAACTTACAGAGTGCATGAAACATGATTTAGAGCTTGTTTATGGAAAAGTGTTTATTTCTGTATTTCAACATGATTTGGAGCTTGTTTTTGAAAAGTGCTTATTTCTGTTTTTCAACATGATTTAGAGCTTGTTTTTGGAAAAGTGTTTATTTCTGTATTTCAATGTTGCAACTTGCTGAAAACTGTCCACAGTGTTCCTAACATCCTGATTCAACAGTACTGAAAAAAAATTAACTTACAGAGTGCATGAAACATGATTTAGAGCTTGTTTATGGAAAAGTGTTTATTTCTGTATTTCAACATGATTTGGAGCTTGTTTTTGGAAAAGTGTAAATTTCTGTATTTCAACATGATTTGAAGCTTGATTTTGAAAAGTGCTTATTTCTGTTTTTCAACATGATTTGAAGCTTGTTTTTGAAAAGTGCTTATTTCTGTTTTTCAACATGATTTAGAGCTTGTTTTTGGAAAAGTGTTTATTTCTGTATTTCAATGTTGCAACTTGCTGAAAACTGTCCACAGTGTTCCTAACATCCTGATTCAACAGTACTGAAAAAAAAATAACTTACAGAGTGCATGAAACATGATTTAGAGCTTGTTTATGGAAAAGTGTTTATTTCTGTATTTCAACATGATTTGGAGCTTGTTTTTGGAAAAGTGTTAATTTCTGTATTTCAACATGATTTGAAGCTTGTTTTTGAAAAGTGCTTATTTCTGTTTTTCAACATGATTTAGAGCTTGTTTTTGGAAAAGTGTTTATTTCTGTATTTCAATGTTGCAACTTGCAGAAACCAGTCCACAGTGTTCCTAACATCCTGATTCAACAGTACTGAAAAAAAATTAACTTACAGAGTGCATGAAACATGATTTAGAGCTTGTTTATGGAAAAGTGTTTATTTCTGTATTTCAACATGATTTGGAGCTTGTTTTTGGAAAAGTGTTTATTTCTGTATTTCAACTTAATTTGGAGCTTGTTTTTGGAAAAGGGTTAATTTCTGTATTTCAACATGATTTGAAGCTTGTTTTTGAAAAGTGCTTATTTCTGTTTTTCAACATGATTTAGAGCTTGTTTTTGGAAAAGTGTTTATTTCTGTATTTCAATGTTGCAACTTGCTGAAAACTGTCCACAGTGTTCCTAACATCCTGATTCAACAGTACTGAAAAAAAAATTAACTTACAGAGTGCATGAAACATGATTTAGAGCTTGTTTATGGAAAATTGTTTATTTCTGTATTTCAACATGATTTGGAGCTTGTTTTTGAAAAGTGCTTATTTCTGTTTTTCAACATGATTTAGAGCTTGTTTTTGGAAAAGTGTTTATTTCTGTATTTCAATGTTGCAACTTGCTGAAAACTGTCCACAGTGTTCCTAAGATCCTGATTCAACAGTACTGAAAAAAAATTTACTTACAGAGTGCATGAAACATGATTTAGAGCTTGTTTATGGAAAAGTGTTTATTTCTGTATTTCAACATGATTTGGAGCTTGTTTTTGGAAAAGTGTAAATTTCTGTATTTCAACATGATTTGAAGCTTGATTTTGAAAAGTGCTTATTTCTGTTTTTCAACATGATTTGAAGCTTGTTTTTGAAAAGTGCTTATTTCTGTTTTTCAACATGATTTAGAGCTTGTTTTTGGAAAAGTGTTTATTTCTGTATTTCAATGTTGCAACTTGCTGAAAACTGTCCACAGTGTTCCTAACATCCTGATTCAACAGTACTGAAAAAAAATGAACTTACAGAGTGCATGAAACATGATTTAGAGCTTGTTTATGGAAAAGTGTTTATTTCTGTATTTCAACATGATTTGGAGCTTGTTTTTGGAAAAGTGTTTATTTCTGTATTTCAACATGATTTGGAGCTTGTTTTTGGAAAAGTGTTAATTTCTGTATTTCAACATGATTTGAAGCTTGTTTTTGAAAAGTGCTTATTTCTGTTTTTCAACATGATTTAGAGCTTGTTTTTGGAAAAGTGTTTATTTCTGTATTTCAATGTTGCAACTTGCTGAAAACTGTCCACAGTGTTCCTAACATCCTGATTCAACAGTACTGAAAAAAAATTAACTTACAGAGTGCATGAAACATGATTTAGAGCTTGTTTATGGAAAAGTGTTTATTTCTGTATTTCAACATGATTTGGAGCTTGTTTTTGAAAAGTGCTTATTTCTGTTTTTCAACATGATTTAGAGCTTGTTTTTGGAAAAGTGTTTATTTCTGTATTTCAATGTTGCAACTTGCTGAAAACTGTCCACAGTGTTCCTAACATCCTGATTCAACAGTACTGAAAAAAAATTAACTTACAGAGTGCATGAAACATGATTTAGAGCTTGTTTATGGAAAAGTGTTTATTTCTGTATTTCAACATGATTTGGAGCTTGTTTTTGGAAAAGTGTTTATTTCTGTATTTCAACATGATTTGGAGCTTGTTTTTGGAAAAGGGTTAATTTCTGTATTTCAACATGATTTGAAGCTTGTTTTTGAAAAGTGCTTATTTCTGTTTTTCAACATGATTTAGAGCTTGTTTTTGGAAAAGTGTTTATTTCTGTATTTCAATGTTGCAACTTGCTGAAAACTGTCCACAGTGTTCCTAACATCCTGATTCAACAGTACTGAAAAAAAATTAACTTACAGAGTGCATGAAACATGATTTAGAGCTTGTTTATGGAAAATTGTTTATTTCTGTATTTCAACATGATTTGGAGCTTGTTTTTGAAAAGTGCTTATTTCTGTTTTTCAAAATGATTTGGAGCTTGTTTTTGGAAAAGTGTTAATTTCTGTATTTCAACATGATTTGAAGCTTGTTTTTGAAAAGTGCTTATTTCTGTTTTTCAACATGATTTAGAGCTTGTTTTTGGAAAAGTGTTTATTTCTGTATTTCAATGTTGCAACTTGCTGAAAACTGTCCACAGTGTTCCTAACATCCTGATTCAACAGTACTGAAAAAAAATTAACTTACAGAGTGCATGAAACATGATTTAGAGCTTGTTTATGGAAAATTGTTTATTTCTGTATTTCAACATGATTTGAAGCTTGTTTTTGAAAAGTGCTTATTTCTGTTTTTCAACATGATTTAGAGCTTGTTTTTGGAAAAGTGTTTATTTCTGTATTTCAATGTTGCAACTTGCTGAAAACTGTCCACAGTGTTCCTAACATCCTGATTCAACAGTACTGAAAAAAAATTAACTTACAGAGTGCATGAAACATGATTTAGAGCTTGTTTATGGAAAAGTGTTTATTTCTGTATTTCAACATGATTTGGAGCTTGTTTTTGGAAAAGTGTTAATTTCTGTATTTCAACATGATTTGAAGCTTGTTTTTGAAAAGTGCTTATTTCTGTTTTTCAACATGATTTAGAGCTTGTTTTTGGAAAAGTGTTTATTTCTGTATTTCAATGTTGCAACTTGCTGAAAACTGTCCACAGTGTTCCTAACATCCTGATTCAACAGTACTGAAAAAAAATTAACTTACAGAGTGCATGAAACATGATTTAGAGCTTGTTTATGGAAAAGTGTTTATTTCTGTATTTCAACATGATTTGGAGCTTGTTTTTGGAAAAGTGTTTATTTCTGTATTTCAATGTTGCAACTTGCTGAAAACTGTCCACAGTGTTCCTAACATCCTGATTCAACAGTACTGAAAAAAAAATTAACTTACAGAGTGCATGAAACATGATTTAGAGCTTGTTTATGGAAAAGTGTTTATTTCTGTATTTCAACATGATTTGGAGCTTGTTTTTGAAAAGTGCTTATTTCTGTTTTTCAAAATGATTTGGAGCTTGTTTTTGGAAAAGTGTTAATTTCTGTATTTCAACATGATTTGAAGCTTGTTTTTGAAAAGTGCTTATTTCTGTTTTTCAACATGATTTAGAGCTTGTTTTTGGAAAAGTGTTTATTTCTGTATTTCAATGTTGCAACTTGCTGAAAACTGTCCACAGTGTTCCTAACATCCTGATTCAACAGTACTGAAAAAAAATTAACTTACAGAGTGCATGAAACATGATTTAGAGCTTGTTTATGGAAAAGTGTTTATTTCTGTATTTCAACATGATTTGGAGCTTGTTTTTGGAAAAGTGTTAATTTCTGTATTTCAACATGATTTGAAGCTTGTTTTTGAAAAGTGCTTATTTCTGTTTTTCAACATGATTTAGAGCTTGTTTTTGGAAAAGTGTTTATTTCTGTATTTCAATGTTGCAACTTGCTGAAAACTGTCCACAGTGTTCCTAACATCCTGATTCAACAGTACTGAAAAAAAATTAACTTACAGAGTGCATGAAACATGATTTAGAGCTTGTTTATGGAAAAGTGTTTATTTCTGTATTTCAACATGATTTGGAGCTTGTTTTTGGAAAAGTGTTAATTTCTGTATTTCAACATGATTTGAAGCTTGTTTTTGAAAAGTGCTTATTTCTGTTTTTCAACATGATTTAGAGCTTGTTTTTGGAAAAGTGTTTATTTCTGTATTTCAATGTTGCAACTTGCTGAAAACTGTCCACAGTGTTCCTAACATCCTGATTCAACAGTACTGAAAAAAAAATTAACTTACAGAGTGCATGAAACATGATTTAGAGCTTGTTTATGGAAAATTGTTTATTTCTGTATTTCAACATGATTTGGAGCTTGTTTTTGAAAAGTGCTTATTTCTGTTTTTCAAAATGATTTGGAGCTTGTTTTTGGAAAATGTTATTTCTGTATTTCAACATGATTTGAAGCTTGTTTTTGAAAAGTGCTTATTTCTGTTTTTCAACATGATTTAGAGCTTGTTTTTGGAAAAGTGTTTATTTCTGTATTTCAATGTTGCAACTTGCTGAAAACTGTCCACAGTGTTCCTAACATCCTGATTCAACAGTACTGAAAAAAAATTAACTTACAGAGTGCATGAAACATGATTTAGAGCTTGTTTATGGAAAAGTGTTTATTTCTGTATTTCAACATGATTAGGAGCTTGTTTTTGGAAAAGTGTTAATTTCTGTATTTCAACATGATTTGAAGCTTGTTTTTGAAAAGTGCTTATTTCTGTTTTTCAACATGATTTAGAGCTTGTTTTTGGAAAAGTGTTTATTTCTGTATTTCAATGTTGCAACTTGCTGAAAACTGTCCACAGTGTTCCTAACATCCTGATTCAACAGTACTGAAAAAAAATTAACTTACAGAGTGCATGAAACATGATTTAGAGCTTGTTTATGGAAAAGTGTTTATTTCTGTATTTCAACATGATTTGGAGCTTGTTTTTGGAAAAGTGTTAATTTCTGTATTTCAACATGATTTGAAGCTTGTTTTTGAAAAGTGCTTATTTCTGTTTTTCAACATGATTTAGAGCTTGTTTTTGGAAAAGTGTTTATTTCTGTATTTCAATGTTGCAACTTGCTGAAAACTGTCCACAGTGTTCCTAACATCCTGATTCAACAGTACTGAAAAAAAATTAACTTACAGAGTGCATGAAACATGATTTAGAGCTTGTTTATGGAAAAGTGTTTATTTCTGTATTTCAACATGATTTGGAGCTTGTTTTTGGAAAAGTGTTTATTTCTGTATTTCAACATGATTTGGAGCTTGTTTTTGGAAAAGTGTTAATTTCTGTATTTCAACATGATTTGAAGCTTGTTTTTGAAAAGTGCTTATTTCTGTTTTTCAACATGATTTAGAGCTTGTTTTTGGAAAAGTGTTTATTTCTGTATTTCAATGTTGCAACTTGCTGAAAACTGTCCACAGTGTTCCTAACATCCTGATTCAACAGTACTGAAAAAAAATTAACTTACAGAGTGCATGAAACATGATTTAGAGCTTGTTTATGGAAAAGTGTTTATTTCTGTATTTCAACATGATTAGGAGCTTGTTTTTGGAAAAGTGTTAATTTCTGTATTTCAACATGATTTGAAGCTTGTTTTTGAAAAGTGCTTATTTCTGTTTTTCAACATGATTTAGAGCTTGTTTTTGGAAAAGTGTTTATTTCTGTATTTCAATGTTGCAACTTGCTGAAAACTGTCCACAGTGTTCCTAACATCCTGATTCAACAGTACTGAAAAAAAATTAACTTACAGAGTGCATGAAACATGATTTAGAGCTTGTTTATTTAAAAGTGTTTATTTCTGTATTTCAACATGATTTGGAGCTTGTTTTTGGAAAAGTGTTAATTTCTGTATTTCAACATGATTTGAAGCTTGTTTTTGAAAAGTGCTTATTTCTGTTTTTCAACATGATTTAGAGCTTGTTTTTGGAAAAGTGTTTATTTCTGTATTTCAACATGATTTGGAGCTTGTTTTTGGAAAAGTGTTAATTTCTGTATTTCAACATGATTTGAAGCTTGTTTTTGAAAAGTGCTTATTTCTGTTTTTCAACATGATTTAGAGCTTGTTTTTGGAAAAGTGTTTATTTCTGTATTTCAATGTTGCAACTTGCTGAAAACTGTCCACAGTGTTCCTAACATCCTGATTCAACAGTACTGAAAAAAAATTAACTTACAGAGTGCATGAAACATGATTTAGAGCTTGTTTATGGAAAAGTGTTTATTTCTGTATTTCAACATGATTTGGAGCTTGTTTTTGGAAAAGTGTTTATTTCTGTATTTCAACATGATTTGAAGCTTGTTTTTGAAAAGTGCTTATTTCTGTTTTTCAACATGATTTAGAGCTTGTTTTTGGAAAAGTGTTTATTTCTGTATTTCAATGTTGCAACTTGCTGAAAACTGTCCACAGTGTTCCTAACATCCTGATTCAACAGTACTGAAAAAAAATTAACTTACAGAGTGCATGAAACATGATTTAGAGCTTGTTTATGGAAAATTGTTTATTTCTGTATTTCAACATGATTTGGAGCTTGTTTTTGAAAAGTGTTTATTTCTGTATTTCAACATGATTTGGAGCTTGTTTTTGGAAAAGTGTTAATTTCTGTATTTCAACATGATTTGAAGCTTGTTTTTGAAAAGTGCTTATTTCTGTTTTTCAACATGATTTAGAGCTTGTTTTTGGAAAAGTGTTTATTTCTGTATTTCAATGTTGCAACTTGCTGAAAACTGTCCACAGTGTTCCTAACATCCTGATTCAACAGTACTGAAAAAAAATGAACTTACAGAGTGCATGAAACATGATTTAGAGCTTGTTTATGGAAAAGTGTTTATTTCTGTATTTCAACATGATTTGGAGCTTGTTTTTGGAAAAGTGTTAATTTCTGTATTTCAACATGATTTGAAGCTTGTTTTTGAAAAGTGCTTATTTCTGTTTTTCAACATGATTTAGAGCTTGTTTTTGGAAAAGTGTTTATTTCTGTATTTCAATGTTGCAACTTGCTGAAAACTGTCCACAGTGTTCCTAACATCCTGATTCAACAGTACTGAAAAAAAATTAACTTACAGAGTGCATGAAACATGATTTAGAGCTTGTTTATGGAAAAGTGTTTATTTCTGTATTTCAACATGATTTGGAGCTTGTTTTTGGAAAAGGGTTAATTTCTGTATTTCAACATGATTTGAAGCTTGTTTTTGAAAAGTGCTTATTTCTGTTTTTCAACATGATTTAGAGCTTGTTTTTGGAAAAGTGTTTATTTCTGTATTTCAACATGATTAGGAGCTTGTTTTTGGAAAAGTGTTAATTTCTGTATTTCAACATGATTTGAAGCTTGTTTTTGAAAAGTGCTTATTTCTGTTTTTCAACATGATTTAGAGCTTGTTTTTGGAAAAGTGTTTATTTCTGTATTTCAATGTTGCAACTTGCTGAAAACTGTCCACAGTGTTCCTAACATCCTGATTCAACAGTACTGAAAAAAAATGAACTTACAGAGTGCATGAAACATGATTTAGAGCTTGTTTATGGAAAAGTGTTTATTTCTGTATTTCAACATGATTTGGAGCTTGTTTTTGGAAAAGTGTTAATTTCTGTATTTCAACATGATTTGAAGCTTGTTTTTGAAAAGTGCTTATTTCTGTTTTTCAACATGATTTAGAGCTTGTTTTTGGAAAAGTGTTTATTTCTGTATTTCAATGTTGCAACTTGCTGAAAACTGTCCACAGTGTTCCTAACATCCTGATTCAACAGTACTGAAAAAAAATTAACTTACAGAGTGCATGAAACATGATTTAGAGCTTGTTTATGGAAAAGTGTTTATTTCTGTATTTCAACATGATTTGGAGCTTGTTTTTGGAAAAGTGTTTATTTCTGTATTTCAATGTTGCAACTTGCTGAAAACTGTCCACAGTGTTCCTAACATCCTGATTCAACAGTACTGAAAAAAAATTAACTTACAGAGTGCATGAAACATGATTTAGAGCTTGTTTATGGAAAAGTGTTTATTTCTGTATTTCAACATGATTTGGAGCTTGTTTTTGAAAAGTGCTTATTTCTGTTTTTCAAAATGATTTGGAGCTTGTTTTTGGAAAAGTGTTAATTTCTGTATTTCAACATGATTTGAAGCTTGTTTTTGAAAAGTGCTTATTTCTGTTTTTCAACATGATTTAGAGCTTGTTTTTGGAAAAGTGTTTATTTCTGTATTTCAATGTTGCAACTTGCTGAAAACTGTCCACAGTGTTCCTAACATCCTGATTCAACAGTACTGAAAAAAAATGAACTTACAGAGTGCATGAAACATGATTTAGAGCTTGTTTATGGAAAAGTGTTTATTTCTGTATTTCAACATGATTTGGAGCTTGTTTTTGGAAAAGTGTTAATTTCTGTATTTCAACATGATTTGAAGCTTGTTTTTGAAAAGTGCTTATTTCTGTTTTTCAACATGATTTAGAGCTTGTTTTTGGAAAAGTGTTTATTTCTGTATTTCAATGTTGCAACTTGCTGAAAACTGTCCACAGTGTTCCTAACATCCTGATTCAACAGTACTGAAAAAAAATTAACTTACAGAGTGCATGAAACATGATTTAGAGCTTGTTTATGGAAAATTGTTTATTTCTGTATTTCAACATGATTTGGAGCTTGTTTTTGGAAAAGTGTTTATTTCTGTATTTCAACATGATTTGGAGCTTGTTTTTGGAAAAGTGTTAATTTCTGTATTTCAACATGATTTGAAGCTTGTTTTTGAAAAGTGCTTATTTCTGTTTTTCAACATGATTTAGAGCTTGTTTTTGGAAAAGTGTTTATTTCTGTATTTCAATGTTGCAACTTGCTGAAAACTGTCCACAGTGTTCCTAACATCCTGATTCAACAGTACTGAAAAAAAATGAACTTACAGAGTGCATGAAACATGATTTAGAGCTTGTTTATGGAAAAGTGTTTATTTCTGTATTTCAACATGATTTGGAGCTTGTTTTTGGAAAAGTGTTAATTTCTGTATTTCAACATGATTTGAAGCTTGTTTTTGAAAAGTGCTTATTTCTGTTTTTCAACATGATTTAGAGCTTGTTTTTGGAAAAGTGTTTATTTCTGTATTTCAATGTTGCAACTTGCTGAAAACTGTCCACAGTGTTCCTAACATCCTGATTCAACAGTACTGAAAAAAAATTAACTTACAGAGTGCATGAAACATGATTTAGAGCTTGTTTATGGAAAAGTGTTTATTTCTGTATTTCAACATGATTAGGAGCTTGTTTTTGGAAAAGTGTTAATTTCTGTATTTCAACATGATTTGAAGCTTGTTTTTGAAAAGTGCTTATTTCTGTTTTTCAACATGATTTAGAGCTTGTTTTTGGAAAAGTGTTTATTTCTGTATTTCAATGTTGCAACTTGCTGAAAACTGTCCACAGTGTTCCTAACATCCTGATTCAACAGTACTGAAAAAAAATGAACTTACAGAGTGCATGAAACATGATTTAGAGCTTGTTTATGGAAAAGTGTTTATTTCTGTATTTCAACATGATTAGGAGCTTGTTTTTGGAAAAGTGTTAATTTCTGTATTTCAACATGATTTGAAGCTTGTTTTTGAAAAGTGCTTATTTCTGTTTTTCAACATGATTTAGAGCTTGTTTTTGGAAAAGTGTTTATTTCTGTATTTCAATGTTGCAACTTGCTGAAAACTGTCCACAGTGTTCCTAACATCCTGATTCAACAGTACTGAAAAAAAATTAACTTACAGAGTGCATGAAACATGATTTAGAGCTTGTTTATGGAAAAGTGTTTATTTCTGTATTTCAACATGATTTGGAGCTTGTTTTTGGAAAAGTGTTTATTTCTGTATTTCAATGTTGCAACTTGCTGAAAACTGTCCACAGTGTTCCTAACATCCTGATTCAACAGTACTGAAAAAAAATTAACTTACAGAGTGCATGAAACATGATTTAGAGCTTGTTTATGGAAAAGTGTTTATTTCTGTATTTCAACATGATTTGGAGCTTGTTTTTGAAAAGTGCTTATTTCTGTTTTTCAAAATGATTTGGAGCTTGTTTTTGGAAAAGTGTTAATTTCTGTATTTCAACATGATTTGAAGCTTGTTTTTGAAAAGTGCTTATTTCTGTTTTTCAACATGATTTAGAGCTTGTTTTTGGAAAAGTGTTTATTTCTGTATTTCAATGTTGCAACTTGCTGAAAACTGTCCACAGTGTTCCTAACATCCTGATTCAACAGTACTGAAAAAAAATGAACTTACAGAGTGCATGAAACATGATTTAGAGCTTGTTTATGGAAAAGTGTTTATTTCTGTATTTCAACATGATTTGGAGCTTGTTTTTGGAAAAGTGTTAATTTCTGTATTTCAACATGATTTGAAGCTTGTTTTTGAAAAGTGCTTATTTCTGTTTTTCAACATGATTTAGAGCTTGTTTTTGGAAAAGTGTTTATTTCTGTATTTCAATGTTGCAACTTGCTGAAAACTGTCCACAGTGTTCCTAACATCCTGATTCAACAGTACTGAAAAAAAATTAACTTACAGAGTGCATGAAACATGATTTAGAGCTTGTTTATGGAAAAGTGTTTATTTCTGTATTTCAACATGATTTGGAGCTTGTTTTTGGAAAAGTGTTTATTTCTGTATTTCAACATGATTTGGAGCTTGTTTTTGGAAAAGTGTTAATTTCTGTATTTCAACATGATTTGAAGCTTGTTTTTGAAAAGTGCTTATTTCTGTTTTTCAACATGATTTAGAGCTTGTTTTTGGAAAAGTGTTTATTTCTGTATTTCAATGTTGCAACTTGCTGAAAACTGTCCACAGTGTTCCTAACATCCTGATTCAACAGTACTGAAAAAAAATGAACTTACAGAGTGCATGAAACATGATTTAGAGCTTGTTTATGGAAAAGTGTTTATTTCTGTATTTCAACATGATTTGGAGCTTGTTTTTGGAAAAGTGTTAATTTCTGTATTTCAACATGATTTGAAGCTTGTTTTTGAAAAGTGCTTATTTCTGTTTTTCAACATGATTTAGAGCTTGTTTTTGGAAAAGTGTTTATTTCTGTATTTCAATGTTGCAACTTGCTGAAAACTGTCCACAGTGTTCCTAACATCCTGATTCAACAGTACTGAAAAAAAATGAACTTACAGAGTGCATGAAACATGATTTAGAGCTTGTTTATGGAAAAGTGTTTATTTCTGTATTTCAACATGATTTGGAGCTTGTTTTTGGAAAAGTGTTAATTTCTGTATTTCAACATGATTTGAAGCTTGTTTTTGAAAAGTGCTTATTTCTGTTTTTCAACATGATTTAGAGCTTGTTTTTGGAAAAGTGTTTATTTCTGTATTTCAATGTTGCAACTTGCTGAAAACTGTCCACAGTGTTCCTAACATCCTGATTCAACAGTACTGAAAAAAAATTAACTTACAGAGTGCATGAAACATGATTTAGAGCTTGTTTATGGAAAAGTGTTTATTTCTGTATTTCAACATGATTTGGAGCTTGTTTTTGGAAAAGTGTTAATTTCTGTATTTCAACATGATTTGAAGCTTGTTTTTGAAAAGTGCTTATTTCTGTTTTTCAACATGATTTAGAGCTTGTTTTTGGAAAAGTGTTTATTTCTGTATTTCAACATGATTAGAGCTTGTTTTTGGAAAAGTGTTTATTTCTGTATTTCAATGTTGCAACTTGCTGAAAACTGTCCACAGTGTTCCTAACATCCTGATTCAACAGTACTGAAAAAAAATGAACTTACAGAGTGCATGAAACATGATTTAGAGCTTGTTTATGGAAAAGTGTTTATTTCTGTATTTCAACATGATTAGGAGCTTGTTTTTGGAAAAGTGTTAATTTCTGTATTTCAACATGATTTGAAGCTTGTTTTTGAAAAGTGCTTATTTCTGTTTTTCAACATGATTTAGAGCTTGTTTTTGGAAAAGTGTTTATTTCTGTATTTCAATGTTGCAACTTGCTGAAAACTGTCCACAGTGTTCCTAACATCCTGATTCAACAGTACTGAAAAAAAATGAACTTACAGAGTGCATGAAACATGATTTAGAGCTTGTTTATGGAAAAGTGTTTATTTCTGTATTTCAACATGATTTGGAGCTTGTTTTTGGAAAAGTGTTATTTCTGTATTTCAACATGATTTGGAGCTTGTTTTTGGAAAAGGGTTAATTTCTGTATTTCAACATGATTTGAAGCTTGTTTTTGAAAAGTGCTTATTTCTGTTTTTCAACATGATTTAGAGCTTGTTTTTGGAAAAGTGTTTATTTCTGTATTTCAATGTTGCAACTTGCTGAAAACTGTCCACAGTGTTCCTAACATCCTGATTCAACAGTACTGAAAAAAAATAACTTACAGAGTGCATGAAACATGATTTAGAGCTTGTTTATGGAAAAGTGTTTATTTCTGTATTTCAACATGATTTGGAGCTTGTTTTTGGAAAAGTGTTAATTTCTGTATTTCAACATGATTTGAAGCTTGTTTTTGAAAAGTGCTTATTTCTGTTTTTCAACATGATTTAGAGCTTGTTTTTGGAAAAGTGTTTATTTCTGTATTTCAATGTTGCAACTTGCTGAAAACTGTCCACAGTGTTCCTAACATCCTGATTCAACAGTACTGAAAAAAAATGAACTTACAGAGTGCATGAAACATGATTTAGAGCTTGTTTATGGAAAAGTGTTTATTTCTGTATTTCAACATGATTTGGAGCTTGTTTTTGGAAAAGTGTTCATTTCTGTATTTCAACTTAACCTGTCTAGGATCAGCGTGGCGCTAGCGGCACCCCCCCCCCCCCCCCCACTGAAAAACCAGTGCCGCGAAATTCAAAAAAAATATTTTTTTAAAATATTTAACTTTCACACATTAAAGTCCAATACAGCTAATGAAAGACACAGATCTTGTGAATCCAGTCAACATTTCCGATTTTTAAAATGTTTTACAGGGAAGACACAACATGTAAAGATGTACATCTATTACCTAAAAACACATTAGCATAATCCACCATCTTTTATTTGTCCACCAACACCAGTAGCCATCACCAATTCGGCTAAACTAAGATATTTATAGCCCCTAACCAACAAAAAAACTCATTAGATGACAGTCTGATAACATATTTATGGTATGGGATAGGTTTTGTTAGAAAAAAGTGCATATTTCAGGTATATGGCATAGTTTACAATTGCACCCACCATCACAAATGGACTAGAATAATTACAATGAGCAACGTGTTTACCTAACTACTAATCATCAAACATTTCGTAAAAATACACAGCATACACGAATCGAAAGACACAGATCCTGTGAATACAGACAATATTTCAGATTTTCTAAGTGTCTTACAGCGAAAACACAATAAATCGTTATATTAGCTTAGCACATAGCAATTAGCAGCCCAGCATTGATTCTAGCCAAAGTGAGCGATAAAAGTCAACATCGCCAAAAGATATTAATTTTTTCACTAACCTTCTCAGAATTCTTCCGATGACACTCCTGTAACATCACATTACAACATGCATATACAGTTTGATCGAAAATGTTTATATTTAGCCACCAAAATCATGGTTAGACAATGTGAAATGTAGCTCAGCTGGTCAGAAAATGTCCTTGCGCCACTTAGACAGTGATCTACTCTTATACATAAATACTCATAAACGTGACTAAAAAATATAGGGTGGACAGGGATTGATAGACAATTTAATTTTTAATACAATTGCGTTATTACATTTTTAAATTTATCCTTACTTTTCAATACAGTTTGCGCCAAGCGAAGCTACGTCAAAAAACATGGCGTCCTAAGCCACTAAAATGTTTCGACAGAAACACGATTTATCATAATAAAAATGTCCTACCTTGAGCTGTTCTTCCATCAGTATCTTGGGCAAAGGATCCTTTCTTGGGAGAAATCGTCTTTTGGTGGAAAGCTGTCCTCTTGCCATGTGGAAATGTCAACTGAGTTCGGGATGAACTGAAAAGCATGCCCAACTTTTCACATCGTTGCAAAAATAAATGTCCCAAAATCGCACTAAACGGATATAAATTGCTATAAAACGCTTTAAATTAACTACCTTATGATGTTTTTAACTCCTATAACGAGTGAAAAGATGACCGGAGAAATATAACAGGCTAAACTAACGCTTGGAACAGGAGAGGGTCGGTGTCTTCCACGCGCGTTACGCAGCAAGAAAAGACTTGCTAGCTAAAGGTTTTTTTCATTTGTAGGGCCTGTGAACGAGCAATCGACCCCGTTGGAATCGTCATCACGTAAAGGCATCCAGGGGAAGACGTAAGAAGTGTCCGTATAGTCATAGCAACGACAGTGCCCTTTTAACTGACTTCAGAAAAGTGGCCAACATTTCTCAAATCTGACTCCATGTCAGGGAAATTGCTGTAGAATGGGCTCTGTTCCACTTAGAGACAAAATTTCAACTCCTATAGAAACTATAGACTGTTTTCTATCCAATAATAATAATAATATGCATATTGTACGATCAAGGATTTTGTGGGAAGCCGTTTAAAAAATTAGCCACATTAGCATAAATAGTCTAAACAGCGCCCCCATTCCCAACAGGTTAATTTGGAGCTTGTTTTTGGAAAAGGGTTAATTTCTGTATTTCAACATGATTTGAAGCTTGTTTTTGAAAAGTGCTTATTTCTGTTTTTCAACATGATTTAGAGCTTGTTTTTGGAAAAGTGTTTATTTCTGTATTTCAATGTTGCAACTTGCTGAAAACTGTCCACAGTGTTCCTAACATCCTGATTCAACAGTACTGAAAAAAAATGAACTTACAGAGTGCATGAAACATGATTTAGAGCTTGTTTATGGAAAAGTGTTTATTTCTGTATTTCAACATGATTTGGAGCTTGTTTTTGGAAAAGTGTTTATTTCTGTATTTCAACACGATTTGGAGCTTGTTTTTGGAAAAGTGTTAATTTCTGTATTTCAACATGATTTGAAGCTTGTTTTTGAAAAGTGCTTATTTCTGTTTTTCAACATGATTTAGAGCTTGTTTTTGGAAAAGTGTTTATTTCTGTATTTCAATGTTGCAACTTGCTGAAAACTGTCCACAGTGTTCCTAACATCCTGATTCAACAGTACTGAAAAAAAATTAACTTACAGAGTGCATGAAACATGATTTAGAGCTTGTTTATGGAAAATTGTTTATTTCTGTATTTCAACATGATTTGGAGCTTGTTTTTGGAAAAGTGTTTATTTCTGTATTTCAACATGATTTGGAGCTTGTTTTTGGAAAAGTGTTAATTTCTGTATTTCAACATGATTTGAAGCTTGTTTTTGAAAAGTGCTTATTTCTGTTTTTCAACATGATTTAGAGCTTGTTTTTGGAAAAGTGTTTATTTCTGTATTTCAATGTTGCAACTTGCTGAAAACTGTCCACAGTGTTCCTAACATCCTGATTCAACAGTACTGAAAAAAAATGAACTTACAGAGTGCATGAAACATGATTTAGAGCTTGTTTATGGAAAAGTGTTTATTTCTGTATTTCAACATGATTAGGAGCTTGTTTTTGGAAAAGTGTTAATTTCTGTATTTCAACATGATTTGAAGCTTGTTTTTGAAAAGTGCTTATTTCTGTTTTTCAACATGATTTAGAGCTTGTTTTTGGAAAAGTGTTTATTTCTGTATTTCAATGTTGCAACTTGCTGAAAACTGTCCACAGTGTTCCTAACATCCTGATTCAACAGTACTGAAAAAAAATTAACTTACAGAGTGCATGAAACATGATTTAGAGCTTGTTTATTTAAAAGTGTTTATTTCTGTATTTCAACATGATTTGGAGCTTGTTTTTGGAAAAGGGTTAATTTCTGTATTTCAACATGATTTGAAGCTTGTTTTTGAAAAGTGCTTATTTCTGTTTTTCAACATGATTTAGAGCTTGTTTTTGGAAAAGTGTTTATTTCTGTATTTCAACATGATTTGGAGCTTGTTTTTGGAAAAGTGTTAATTTCTGTATTTCAACATGATTTGAAGCTTGTTTTTGAAAAGTGCTTATTTCTGTTTTTCAACATGATTTAGAGCTTGTTTTTGGAAAAGTGTTTATTTCTGTATTTCAATGTTGCAACTTGCTGAAAACTGTCCACAGTGTTCCTAACATCCTGATTCAACAGTACTGAAAAAAAATGAACTTACAGAGTGCATGAAACATGATTTAGAGCTTGTTTATGGAAAAGTGTTTATTTCTGTATTTCAACATGATTAGGAGCTTGTTTTTGGAAAAGTGTTAATTTCTGTATTTCAACATGATTTGAAGCTTGTTTTTGAAAAGTGCTTATTTCTGTTTTTCAACATGATTTAGAGCTTGTTTTTGGAAAAGTGTTTATTTCTGTATTTCAATGTTGCAACTTGCTGAAAACTGTCCACAGTGTTCCTAACATCCTGATTCAACAGTACTGAAAAAAAATTAACTTACAGAGTGCATGAAACATGATTTAGAGCTTGTTTATGGAAAAGTGTTTATTTCTGTATTTCAACATGATTTGGAGCTTGTTTTTGGAAAAGTGTTTATTTCTGTATTTCAATGTTGCAACTTGCTGAAAACTGTCCACAGTGTTCCTAACATCCTGATTCAACAGTACTGAAAAAAAATTAACTTACAGAGTGCATGAAACATGATTTAGAGCTTGTTTATGGAAAAGTGTTTATTTCTGTATTTCAACATGATTTGGAGCTTGTTTTTGAAAAGTGTTATTTCTGTTTTCAAATGATTTGGAGCTTGTTTTGGAAAATGTTATTTCTGTATTTCAACATGATTTGAAGCTTGTTTTTGAAAAGTGCTTATTTCTGTTTTTCAACATGATTTAGAGCTTGTTTTTGGAAAAGTGTTTATTTCTGTATTTCAATGTTGCAACTTGCTGAAAACTGTCCACAGTGTTCCTAACATCCTGATTCAACAGTACTGAAAAAAAATGAACTTACAGAGTGCATGAAACATGATTTAGAGCTTGTTTATGGAAAAGTGTTTATTTCTGTATTTCAACATGATTAGGAGCTTGTTTTTGGAAAAGTGTTAATTTCTGTATTTCAACATGATTTGAAGCTTGTTTTTGAAAAGTGCTTATTTCTGTTTTTCAACATGATTTAGAGCTTGTTTTTGGAAAAGTGTTTATTTCTGTATTTCAATGTTGCAACTTGCTGAAAACTGTCCACAGTGTTCCTAACATCCTGATTCAACAGTACTGAAAAAAAATTAACTTACAGAGTGCATGAAACATGATTTAGAGCTTGTTTATGGAAAAGTGTTTATTTCTGTATTTCAACATGATTTGGAGCTTGTTTTTGGAAAAGTGTTTATTTCTGTATTTCAACATGATTTGAAGCTTGTTTTTGAAAAGTGCTTATTTCTGTTTTTCAACATGATTTAGAGCTTGTTTTTGGAAAAGTGTTTATTTCTGTATTTCAATGTTGCAACTTGCTGAAAACTGTCCACAGTGTTCCTAACATCCTGATTCAACAGTACTGAAAAAAAATTAACTTACAGAGTGCATGAAACATGATTTAGAGCTTGTTTATGGAAAATTGTTTATTTCTGTATTTCAACATGATTTGGAGCTTGTTTTTGGAAAAGTGTTTATTTCTGTATTTCAACATGATTTGGAGCTTGTTTTTGGAAAAGTGTTAATTTCTGTATTTCAACATGATTTGAAGCTTGTTTTTGAAAAGTGCTTATTTCTGTTTTTCAACATGATTTAGAGCTTGTTTTTGGAAAAGTGTTTATTTCTGTATTTCAATGTTGCAACTTGCTGAAAACTGTCCACAGTGTTCCTAACATCCTGATTCAACAGTACTGAAAAAAAATGAACTTACAGAGTGCATGAAACATGATTTAGAGCTTGTTTATGGAAAAGTGTTTATTTCTGTATTTCAACATGATTTGGAGCTTGTTTTTGGAAAAGTGTTAATTTCTGTATTTCAACATGATTTGAAGCTTGTTTTTGAAAAGTGCTTATTTCTGTTTTTCAACATGATTTAGAGCTTGTTTTTGGAAAAGTGTTTATTTCTGTATTTCAATGTTGCAACTTGCTGAAAACTGTCCACAGTGTTCCTAACATCCTGATTCAACAGTACTGAAAAAAAATGAACTTACAGAGTGCATGAAACATGATTTAGAGCTTGTTTATGGAAAAGTGTTTATTTCTGTATTTCAACATGATTAGGAGCTTGTTTTTGGAAAAGTGTTAATTTCTGTATTTCAACATGATTTGAAGCTTGTTTTTGAAAAGTGCTTATTTCTGTTTTTCAACATGATTTAGAGCTTGTTTTTGGAAAAGTGTTTATTTCTGTATTTCAATGTTGCAACTTGCTGAAAACTGTCCACAGTGTTCCTAACATCCTGATTCAACAGTACTGAAAAAAAATTAACTTACAGAGTGCATGAAACATGATTTAGAGCTTGTTTATGGAAAAGTGTTTATTTCTGTATTTCAACATGATTTGGAGCTTGTTTTTGGAAAAGTGTTAATTTCTGTATTTCAACATGATTTGAAGCTTGTTTTTGAAAAGTGCTTATTTCTGTTTTTCAACATGATTTAGAGCTTGTTTTTGGAAAAGTGTTTATTTCTGTATTTCAACATGATTAGGAGCTTGTTTTTGGAAAAGTGTTAATTTCTGTATTTCAACATGATTTGAAGCTTGTTTTTGAAAAGTGCTTATTTCTGTTTTTCAACATGATTTAGAGCTTGTTTTTGGAAAAGTGTTTATTTCTGTATTTCAATGTTGCAACTTGCTGAAAACTGTCCACAGTGTTCCTAACATCCTGATTCAACAGTACTGAAAAAAAATGAACTTACAGAGTGCATGAAACATGATTTAGAGCTTGTTTATGGAAAAGTGTTTATTTCTGTATTTCAACATGATTAGGAGCTTGTTTTTGGAAAAGTGTTAATTTCTGTATTTCAACATGATTTGAAGCTTGTTTTTGAAAAGTGCTTATTTCTGTTTTTCAACATGATTTAGAGCTTGTTTTTGGAAAAGTGTTTATTTCTGTATTTCAATGTTGCAACTTGCTGAAAACTGTCCACAGTGTTCCTAACATCCTGATTCAACAGTACTGAAAAAAAATGAACTTACAGAGTGCATGAAACATGATTTAGAGCTTGTTTATGGAAAAGTGTTTATTTCTGTATTTCAACATGATTTGGAGCTTGTTTTTGGAAAAGTGTTAATTTCTGTATTTCAACATGATTTGAAGCTTGTTTTTGAAAAGTGCTTATTTCTGTTTTTCAACATGATTTAGAGCTTGTTTTTGGAAAAGTGTTTATTTCTGTATTTCAATGTTGCAACTTGCTGAAAACTGTCCACAGTGTTCCTAACATCCTGATTCAACAGTACTGAAAAAAAATTAACTTACAGAGTGCATGAAACATGATTTAGAGCTTGTTTATGGAAAAGTGTTTATTTCTGTATTTCAACATGATTTGGAGCTTGTTTTTGGAAAAGTGTTCATTTCTGTATTTCAACTTAATTTGGAGCTTGTTTTTGGAAAAGGGTTAATTTCTGTATTTCAACATGATTTGAAGCTTGTTTTTGAAAAGTGCTTATTTCTGTTTTTCAACATGATTTAGAGCTTGTTTTTGGAAAAGTGTTTATTTCTGTATTTCAATGTTGCAACTTGCTGAAAACTGTCCACAGTGTTCCTAACATCCTGATTCAACAGTACTGAAAAAAAATGAACTTACAGAGTGCATGAAACATGATTTAGAGCTTGTTTATGGAAAAGTGTTTATTTCTGTATTTCAACATGATTTGGAGCTTGTTTTTGGAAAAGTGTTTATTTCTGTATTTCAACATGATTTGGAGCTTGTTTTTGGAAAAGTGTTAATTTCTGTATTTCAACATGATTAGGAGCTTGTTTTTGGAAAAGTGTTAATTTCTGTATTTCAACATGATTTGAAGCTTGTTTTTGAAAAGTGCTTATTTCTGTTTTTCAACATGATTTAGAGCTTGTTTTTGGAAAAGTGTTTATTTCTGTATTTCAATGTTGCAACTTGCTGAAAACTGTCCACAGTGTTCCTAACATCCTGATTCAACAGTACTGAAAAAAAATGAACTTACAGAGTGCATGAAACATGATTTAGAGCTTGTTTATGGAAAAGTGTTTATTTCTGTATTTCAACATGATTAGGAGCTTGTTTTTGGAAAAGTGTTAATTTCTGTATTTCAACATGATTTGAAGCTTGTTTTTGAAAAGTGCTTATTTCTGTTTTTCAACATGATTTAGAGCTTGTTTTTGGAAAAGTGTTTATTTCTGTATTTCAATGTTGCAACTTGCTGAAAACTGTCCACAGTGTTCCTAACATCCTGATTCAACAGTACTGAAAAAAAATGAACTTACAGAGTGCATGAAACATGATTTAGAGCTTGTTTATGGAAAAGTGTTTATTTCTGTATTTCAACATGATTAGGAGCTTGTTTTTGGAAAAGTGTTAATTTCTGTATTTCAACATGATTTGAAGCTTGTTTTTGAAAAGTGCTTATTTCTGTTTTTCAACATGATTTAGAGCTTGTTTTTGGAAAAGTGTTTATTTCTGTATTTCAATGTTGCAACTTGCTGAAAACTGTCCACAGTGTTCCTAACATCCTGATTCAACAGTACTGAAAAAAAATTAACTTACAGAGTGCATGAAACATGATTTAGAGCTTGTTTATGGAAAAGTGTTTATTTCTGTATTTCAACATGATTTGGAGCTTGTTTTTGGAAAAGGGTTAATTTCTGTATTTCAACATGATTTGAAGCTTGTTTTTGAAAAGTGCTTATTTCTGTTTTTCAACATGATTTAGAGCTTGTTTTTGGAAAAGTGTTTATTTCTGTATTTCAATGTTGCAACTTGCTGAAAACTGTCCACAGTGTTCCTAACATCCTGATTCAACAGTACTGAAAAAAAATGAACTTACAGAGTGCATGAAACATGATTTAGAGCTTGTTTATGGAAAAGTGTTTATTTCTGTATTTCAACATGATTTGGAGCTTGTTTTTGGAAAAGTGTTTATTTCTGTATTTCAACATGATTTGGAGCTTGTTTTTGGAAAAGTGTTAATTTCTGTATTTCAACATGATTTGAAGCTTGTTTTTGAAAAGTGCTTATTTCTGTTTTTCAACATGATTTAGAGCTTGTTTTTGGAAAAGTGTTTATTTCTGTATTTCAATGTTGCAACTTGCTGAAAACTGTCCACAGTGTTCCTAACATCCTGATTCAACAGTACTGAAAAAAATGAACTTACAGAGTGCATGAAACATGATTTAGAGCTTGTTTATGGAAAAGTGTTTATTTCTGTATTTCAACATGATTAGGAGCTTGTTTTTGGAAAAGTGTTAATTTCTGTATTTCAACATGATTTGAAGCTTGTTTTTGAAAAGTGCTTATTTCTGTTTTTCAACATGATTTAGAGCTTGTTTTTGGAAAAGTGTTTATTTCTGTATTTCAATGTTGCAACTTGCTGAAAACTGTCCACAGTGTTCCTAACATCCTGATTCAACAGTACTGAAAAAAAATGAACTTACAGAGTGCATGAAACATGATTTAGAGCTTGTTTATGGAAAAGTGTTTATTTCTGTATTTCAACATGATTAGGAGCTTGTTTTTGGAAAAGTGTTAATTTCTGTATTTCAACATGATTTGAAGCTTGTTTTTGAAAAGTGCTTATTTCTGTTTTTCAACATGATTTAGAGCTTGTTTTTGGAAAAGTGTTTATTTCTGTATTTCAATGTTGCAACTTGCTGAAAACTGTCCACAGTGTTCCTAACATCCTGATTCAACAGTACTGAAAAAAAATGAACTTACAGAGTGCATGAAACATGATTTAGAGCTTGTTTATGGAAAAGTGTTTATTTCTGTATTTCAACATGATTTGGAGCTTGTTTTTGGAAAAGTGTTTATTTCTGTATTTCAACATGATTTGGAGCTTGTTTTTGGAAAAGGGTTAATTTCTGTATTTCAACATGATTTGAAGCTTGTTTTTGAAAAGTGCTTATTTCTGTTTTTCAACATGATTTAGAGCTTGTTTTTGGAAAAGTGTTTATTTCTGTATTTCAATGTTGCAACTTGCTGAAAACTGTCCACAGTGTTCCTAACATCCTGATTCAACAGTACTGAAAAAAAATGAACTTACAGAGTGCATGAAACATGATTTAGAGCTTGTTTATGGAAAAGTGTTTATTTCTGTATTTCAACATGATTTGGAGCTTGTTTTTGAAAAGTGCTTATTTCTGTATTTCAACATGATTTGGAGCTTGTTTTTGGAAAAGTGTTAATTTCTGTATTTCAACATGATTTGAAGCTTGTTTTTGAAAAGTGCTTATTTCTGTTTTTCAACATGATTTAGAGCTTGTTTTTGGAAAAGTGTTTATTTCTGTATTTCAATGTTGCAACTTGCTGAAAACTGTCCACAGTGTTCCTAACATCCTGATTCAACAGTACTGAAAAAAAATGAACTTACAGAGTGCATGAAACATGATTTAGAGCTTGTTTATGGAAAAGTGTTTATTTCTGTATTTCAACATGATTAGGAGCTTGTTTTTGGAAAAGTGTTAATTTCTGTATTTCAACATGATTTGAAGCTTGTTTTTGAAAAGTGCTTATTTCTGTTTTTCAACATGATTTAGAGCTTGTTTTTGGAAAAGTGTTTATTTCTGTATTTCAATGTTGCAACTTGCTGAAAACTGTCCACAGTGTTCCTAACATCCTGATTCAACAGTACTGAAAAAAAATGAACTTACAGAGTGCATGAAACATGATTTAGAGCTTGTTTATGGAAAAGTGTTTATTTCTGTATTTCAACATGATTAGGAGCTTGTTTTTGGAAAAGTGTTAATTTCTGTATTTCAACATGATTTGAAGCTTGTTTTTGAAAAGTGCTTATTTCTGTTTTTCAACATGATTTAGAGCTTGTTTTTGGAAAAGTGTTTATTTCTGTATTTCAATGTTGCAACTTGCTGAAAACTGTCCACAGTGTTCCTAACATCCTGATTCAACAGTACTGAAAAAAAATTAACTTACAGAGTGCATGAAACATGATTTAGAGCTTGTTTATTTAAAAGTGTTTATTTCTGTATTTCAACATGATTTGGAGCTTGTTTTTGGAAAAGGGTTAATTTCTGTATTTCAACATGATTTGAAGCTTGTTTTTGAAAAGTGCTTATTTCTGTTTTTCAACATGATTTAGAGCTTGTTTTTGGAAAAGTGTTTATTTCTGTATTTCAATGTTGCAACTTGCTGAAAACTGTCCACAGTGTTCCTAACATCCTGATTCAACAGTACTGAAAAAAAAATGAACTTACAGAGTGCATGAAACATGATTTAGAGCTTGTTTATGGAAAAGTGTTTATTTCTGTATTTCAACATGATTTGGAGCTTGTTTTTGGAAAAGTGTTTATTTCTGTATTTCAACATGATTTGGAGCTTGTTTTTGGAAAAGTGTTAATTTCTGTATTTCAACATGATTTGAAGCTTGTTTTTGAAAAGTGCTTATTTCTGTTTTTCAACATGATTTAGAGCTTGTTTTTGGAAAAGTGTTTATTTCTGTATTTCAATGTTGCAACTTGCTGAAAACTGTCCACAGTGTTCCTAACATCCTGATTCAACAGTACTGAAAAAAATTAACTTACAGAGTGCATCAAACATGATTTAGAGCTTGTTTATGGAAAAGTGTTTATTTCTGTATTTCAACATGATTAGGAGCTTGTTTTTGGAAAAGTGTTAATTTCTGTATTTCAACATGATTTGAAGCTTGTTTTTGAAAAGTGCTTATTTCTGTTTTTCAACATGATTTAGAGCTTGTTTTTGGAAAAGTGTTTATTTCTGTATTTCAATGTTGCAACTTGCTGAAAACTGTCCACAGTGTTCCTAACATCCTGATTCAACAGTACTGAAAAAAAATTAACTTACAGAGTGCATGAAACATGATTTAGAGCTTGTTTATGGAAAAGTGTTTATTTCTGTATTTCAACATGATTTGGAGCTTGTTTTTGGAAAAGGGTTAATTTCTGTATTTCAACATGATTTGAAGCTTGTTTTTGAAAAGTGCTTATTTCTGTTTTTCAACATGATTTAGAGCTTGTTTTTGGAAAAGTGTTTATTTCTGTATTTCAATGTTGCAACTTGCTGAAAACTGTCCACAGTGTTCCTAACATCCTGATTCAACAGTACTGAAAAAAAATGAACTTACAGAGTGCATGAAACATGATTTAGAGCTTGTTTATGGAAAAGTGTTTATTTCTGTATTTCAACATGATTTGGAGCTTGTTTTTGGAAAAGTGTTTATTTCTGTATTTCAACATGATTTGGAGCTTGTTTTTGGAAAAGTGTTAATTTCTGTATTTCAACATGATTTGAAGCTTGTTTTTGAAAAGTGCTTATTTCTGTTTTTCAACATGATTTAGAGCTTGTTTTTGGAAAAGTGTTTATTTCTGTATTTCAATGTTGCAACTTGCTGAAAACTGTCCACAGTGTTCCTAACATCCTGATTCAACAGTACTGAAAAAAAAATTAACTTACAGAGTGCATGAAACATGATTTAGAGCTTGTTTATGGAAAATTGTTTATTTCTGTATTTCAACATGATTTGGAGCTTGTTTTTGAAAAGTGCTTATTTCTGTTTTTCAACATGATTTAGAGCTTGTTTTTGGAAAAGTGTTTATTTCTGTATTTCAATGTTGCAACTTGCTGAAAACTGTCCACAGTGTTCCTAACATCCTGATTCAACAGTACTGAAAAAAAATGAACTTACAGAGTGCATGAAACATGATTTAGAGCTTGTTTTTGGAAAAGTGTTTATTTCTGTATTTCAATGTTGCAACTTGCTGAAAACTGTCCACAGTGTTCCTAACATCCTGATTCAACAGTACTGAAAAAAAATGAACTTACAGAGTGCATGAAACATGATTTAGAGCTTGTTTATGGAAAAGTGTTTATTTCTGTATTTCAACATGATTAGGAGCTTGTTTTTGGAAAAGTGTTAATTTCTGTATTTCAACATGATTTGAAGCTTGTTTTTGAAAAGTGCTTATTTCTGTTTTTCAACATGATTTAGAGCTTGTTTTTGGAAAAGTGTTTATTTCTGTATTTCAATGTTGCAACTTGCTGAAAACTGTCCACAGTGTTCCTAACATCCTGATTCAACAGTACTGAAAAAAAATGAACTTACAGAGTGCATGAAACATGATTTAGAGCTTGTTTATGGAAAAGTGTTTATTTCTGTATTTCAACATGATTAGGAGCTTGTTTTTGGAAAAGTGTTAATTTCTGTATTTCAACATGATTTGAAGCTTGTTTTTGAAAAGTGCTTATTTCTGTTTTTCAACATGATTTAGAGCTTGTTTTTGGAAAAGTGTTTATTTCTGTATTTCAATGTTGCAACTTGCTGAAAACTGTCCACAGTGTTCCTAACATCCTGATTCAACAGTACTGAAAAAAAATGAACTTACAGAGTGCATGAAACATGATTTAGAGCTTGTTTATGGAAAAGTGTTTATTTCTGTATTTCAACATGATTTGGAGCTTGTTTTTGGAAAAGTGTTAATTTCTGTATTTCAACATGATTTGAAGCTTGTTTTTGAAAAGTGCTTATTTCTGTTTTTCAACATGATTTAGAGCTTGTTTTTGGAAAAGTGTTTATTTCTGTATTTCAATGTTGCAACTTGCTGAAAACTGTCCACAGTGTTCCTAACATCCTGATTCAACAGTACTGAAAAAAAAATTAACTTACAGAGTGCATGAAACATGATTTAGAGCTTGTTTATGGAAAAGTGTTTATTTCTGTATTTCAACATGATTTGGAGCTTGTTTTTGAAAAGTGCTTATTTCTGTTTTTCAACATGATTTAGAGCTTGTTTTTGGAAAAGTGTTTATTTCTGTATTTCAATGTTGCAACTTGCTGAAAACTGTCCACAGTGTTCCTAACATCCTGATTCAACAGTACTGAAAAAAAATTAACTTACAGAGTGCATGAAACATGATTTAGAGCTTGTTTATGGAAAAGTGTTTATTTCTGTATTTCAACATGATTTGGAGCTTGTTTTTGGAAAAGTGTTAATTTCTGTATTTCAACATGATTTGAAGCTTGTTTTTGAAAAGTGCTTATTTCTGTTTTTCAACATGATTTAGAGCTTGTTTTTGGAAAAGTGTTTATTTCTGTATTTCAATGTTGCAACTTGCTGAAAACTGTCCACAGTGTTCCTAACATCCTGATTCAACAGTACTGAAAAAAAATTAACTTACAGAGTGCATGAAACATGATTTAGAGCTTGTTTATGGAAAAGTGTTTATTTCTGTATTTCAACATGATTTGGAGCTTGTTTTTGGAAAAGTGTTTATTTCTGTATTTCAACATGATTTGGAGCTTGTTTTTGGAAAAGGGTTAATTTCTGTATTTCAACATGATTTGAAGCTTGTTTTTGAAAAGTGCTTATTTCTGTTTTTCAACATGATTTAGAGCTTGTTTTTGGAAAAGTGTTTATTTCTGTATTTCAATGTTGCAACTTGCTGAAAACTGTCCACAGTGTTCCTAACATCCTGATTCAACAGTACTGAAAAAAAATTAACTTACAGAGTGCATGAAACATGATTTAGAGCTTGTTTATTGAAAAGTGTTTATTTCTGTATTTCAACATGATTTGGAGCTTGTTTTTGGAAAAGTGTTTATTTCTGTATTTCAATGTTGCAACTTGCTGAAAACTGTCCACAGTGTTCCTAACATCCTGATTCAACAGTACTGAAAAAAATTAACTTACAGAGTGCATGAAACATGATTTAGAGCTTGTTTATGGAAAAGTGTTTATTTCTGTATTTCAACATGATTTGGAGCTTGTTTTTGGAAAAGTGTTAATTTCTGTATTTCAACATGATTTGAAGCTTGTTTTTGAAAAGTGCTTATTTCTGTTTTTCAACATGATTTAGAGCTTGTTTTTGGAAAAGTGTTTATTTCTGTATTTCAATGTTGCAACTTGCTGAAAACTGTCCACAGTGTTCCTAACATCCTGATTCAACAGTACTGAAAAAAAATGAACTTACAGAGTGCATGAAACATGATTTAGAGCTTGTTTATGGAAAAGTGTTTATTTCTGTATTTCAACATGATTTGGAGCTTGTTTTTGGAAAAGTGTTTATTTCTGTATTTCAACATGATTTGGAGCTTGTTTTTGGAAAAGTGTTAATTTCTGTATTTCAACATGATTTGAAGCTTGTTTTTGAAAAGTGCTTATTTCTGTTTTTCAACATGATTTAGAGCTTGTTTTTGGAAAAGTGTTTATTTCTGTATTTCAATGTTGCAACTTGCTGAAAACTGTCCACAGTGTTCCTAACATCCTGATTCAACAGTACTGAAAAAAAATTAACTTACAGAGTGCATGAAACATGATTTAGAGCTTGTTTATGGAAAAGTGTTTATTTCTGTATTTCAACATGATTTGGAGCTTGTTTTTGGAAAAGTGTTAATTTCTGTATTTCAACATGATTTGAAGCTTGTTTTTGAAAAGTGCTTATTTCTGTTTTTCAACATGATTTAGAGCTTGTTTTTGGAAAAGTGTTTATTTCTGTATTTCAATGTTGCAACTTGCTGAAAACTGTCCACAGTGTTCCTAACATCCTGATTCAACAGTACTGAAAAAAAATTAACTTACAGAGTGCATGAAACATGATTTAGAGCTTGTTTATGGAAAAGTGTTTATTTCTGTATTTCAACATGATTAGGAGCTTGTTTTTGGAAAAGTGTTAATTTCTGTATTTCAACATGATTTGAAGCTTGTTTTTGAAAAGTGCTTATTTCTGTTTTTCAACATGATTTAGAGCTTGTTTTTGGAAAAGTGTTTATTTCTGTATTTCAATGTTGCAACTTGCTGAAAACTGTCCACAGTGTTCCTAACATCCTGATTCAACAGTACTGAAAAAAAATTAACTTACAGAGTGCATGAAACATGATTTAGAGCTTGTTTATGGAAAAGTGTTTATTTCTGTATTTCAACATGATTTGGAGCTTGTTTTTGGAAAAGGGTTAATTTCTGTATTTCAACATGATTTGAAGCTTGTTTTTGAAAAGTGCTTATTTCTGTTTTTCAACATGATTTAGAGCTTGTTTTTGGAAAAGTGTTTATTTCTGTATTTCAATGTTGCAACTTGCTGAAAACTGTCCACAGTGTTCCTAACATCCTGATTCAACAGTACTGAAAAAAAATGAACTTACAGAGTGCATGAAACATGATTTAGAGCTTGTTTATGGAAAAGTGTTTATTTCTGTATTTCAACATGATTTGGAGCTTGTTTTTGGAAAAGTGTTAATTTCTGTATTTCAACATGATTTGAAGCTTGTTTTTGAAAAGTGCTTATTTCTGTTTTTCAACATGATTTAGAGCTTGTTTTTGGAAAAGTGTTTATTTCTGTATTTCAATGTTGCAACTTGCTGAAAACTGTCCACAGTGTTCCTAACATCCTGATTCAACAGTACTGAAAAAAAAATTAACTTACAGAGTGCATGAAACATGATTTAGAGCTTGTTTATGGAAAATTGTTTATTTCTGTATTTCAACATGATTTGGAGCTTGTTTTTGAAAAGTGCTTATTTCTGTTTTTCAACATGATTTAGAGCTTGTTTTTGGAAAAGTGTTTATTTCTGTATTTCAATGTTGCAACTTGCTGAAAACTGTCCACAGTGTTCCTAACATCCTGATTCAACAGTACTGAAAAAAAATTAACTTACAGAGTGCATGAAACATGATTTAGAGCTTGTTTATGGAAAAGTGTTTATTTCTGTATTTCAACATGATTTGGAGCTTGTTTTTGGAAAAGTGTTAATTTCTGTATTTCAACATGATTTGAAGCTTGTTTTTGAAAAGTGCTTATTTCTGTTTTTCAACATGATTTAGAGCTTGTTTTTGGAAAAGTGTTTATTTCTGTATTTCAATGTTGCAACTTGCAGAAACCTGTCCACAGTGTTCCTAACATCCTGATTCAACAGTACTGAAAAAAAATTAACTTACAGAGTGCATGAAACATGATTTAGAGCTTGTTTATGGAAAAGTGTTTATTTCTGTATTTCAACATGATTTGGAGCTTGTTTTTGGAAAAGTGTTTATTTCTGTATTTCAACATGATTTGGAGCTTGTTTTTGGAAAAGGGTTAATTTCTGTATTTCAACATGATTTGAAGCTTGTTTTTGAAAAGTGCTTATTTCTGTTTTTCAACATGATTTAGAGCTTGTTTTTGGAAAAGTGTTTATTTCTGTATTTCAATGTTGCAACTTGCTGAAAACTGTCCACAGTGTTCCTAACATCCTGATTCAACAGTACTGAAAAAAAATTAACTTACAGAGTGCATGAAACATGATTTAGAGCTTGTTTATTGAAAAGTGTTTATTTCTGTATTTCAACATGATTTGGAGCTTGTTTTTGGAAAAGTGTTTATTTCTGTATTTCAATGTTGCAACTTGCTGAAAACTGTCCACAGTGTTCCTAACATCCTGATTCAACAGTACTGAAAAAAAATTAACTTACAGAGTGCATGAAACATGATTTAGAGCTTGTTTATGGAAAAGTGTTTATTTCTGTATTTCAACATGATTTGGAGCTTGTTTTTGGAAAAGTGTTTATTTCTGTATTTCAACATGATTTGAAGCTTGTTTTTGAAAAGTGCTTATTTCTGTTTTTCAACATGATTTAGAGCTTGTTTTTGGAAAAGTGTTTATTTCTGTATTTCAATGTTGCAACTTGCAGAAACCTGTCCACAGTGTTCCTAACATCCTGATTCAACAGTACTGAAAAAAAATTAACTTACAGAGTGCATGAAACATGATTTAGAGCTTGTTTATGGAAAAGTGTTTATTTCTGTATTTCAACATGATTTGGAGCTTGTTTTTGGAAAAGTGTTTATTTCTGTATTTCAACATGATTTGGAGCTTGTTTTTGGAAAAGTGTTAATTTCTGTATTTCAACATGATTTGAAGCTTGTTTTTGAAAAGTGCTTATTTCTGTTTTTCAACATGATTTAGAGCTTGTTTTTGGAAAAGTGTTTATTTCTGTATTTCAATGTTGCAACTTGCTGAAAACTGTCCACAGTGTTCCTAACATCCTGATTCAACAGTACTGAAAAAAAAATTAACTTACAGAGTGCATGAAACATGATTTAGAGCTTGTTTATGGAAAAGTGTTTATTTCTGTATTTCAACATGATTTGGAGCTTGTTTTTGAAAAGTGCTTATTTCTGTTTTTCAACATGATTTAGAGCTTGTTTTTGGAAAAGTGTTTATTTCTGTATTTCAACATGATTTGAAGCTTGTTTTTGAAAAGTGCTTATTTCTGTTTTTCAACATGATTTAGAGCTTGTTTTTGGAAAAGTGTTTATTTCTGTATTTCAATGTTGCAACTTGCTGAAAACTGTCCACAGTGTTCCTAACATCCTGATTCAACAGTACTGAAAAAAAATTAACTTACAGAGTGCATGAAACATGATTTAGAGCTTGTTTATGGAAAAGTGTTTATTTCTGTATTTCAACATGATTTGGAGCTTGTTTTTGGAAAAGTGTTTATTTCTGTATTTCAACATGATTTGGAGCTTGTTTTTGGAAAAGTGTTAATTTCTGTATTTCAACATGATTTGAAGCTTGTTTTTGAAAAGTGCTTATTTCTGTTTTTCAACATGATTTAGAGCTTGTTTTTGGAAAAGTGTTTATTTCTGTATTTCAATGTTGCAACTTGCTGAAAACTGTCCACAGTGTTCCTAACATCCTGATTCAACAGTACTGAAAAAAAATTAACTTACAGAGTGCATGAAACATGATTTAGAGCTTGTTTATGGAAAAGTGTTTATTTCTGTATTTCAACATGATTTGGAGCTTGTTTTTGGAAAAGTGTTTATTTCTGTATTTCAACATGATTTGGAGCTTGTTTTTGGAAAAGTGTTAATTTCTGTATTTCAACATGATTTGAAGCTTGTTTTTGAAAAGTGCTTATTTCTGTTTTTCAACATGATTTAGAGCTTGTTTTTGGAAAAGTGTTTATTTCTGTATTTCAATGTTGCAACTTGCTGAAAACTGTCCACAGTGTTCCTAACATCCTGATTCAACAGTACTGAAAAAAAATTAACTTACAGAGTGCATGAAACATGATTTAGAGCTTGTTTATGGAAAAGTGTTTATTTCTGTATTTCAACATGATTTGGAGCTTGTTTTTGGAAAAGTGTTTATTTCTGTATTTCAACATGATTTGGAGCTTGTTTTTGGAAAAGTGTTAATTTCTGTATTTCAACATGATTTGAAGCTTGTTTTTGAAAAGTGCTTATTTCTGTTTTTCAACATGATTTAGAGCTTGTTTTTGGAAAAGTGTTTATTTCTGTATTTCAATGTTGCAACTTGCTGAAAACTGTCCACAGTGTTCCTAACATCCTGATTCAACAGTACTGAAAAAAAAATTAACTTACAGAGTGCATGAAACATGATTTAGAGCTTGTTTATGGAAAAGTGTTTATTTCTGTATTTCAACATGATTTGGAGCTTGTTTTTGGAAAAGTGCTTATTTCTGTTTTTCAACATGATTTAGAGCTTGTTTTTGGAAAAGTGTTTATTTCTGTATTTCAATGTTGCAACTTGCTGAAAACTGTCCACAGTGTTCCTAACATCCTGATTCAACAGTACTGAAAAAAAATTAACTTACAGAGTGCATGAAACATGATTTAGAGCTTGTTTATGGAAAAGTGTTTATTTCTGTATTTCAACATGATTTGGAGCTTGTTTTTGGAAAAGTGTTTATTTCTGTATTTCAATGTTGCAACTTGCTGAAAACTGTCCACAGTGTTCCTAACATCCTGATTCAACAGTACTGAAAAAAAATTAACTTACAGAGTGCATGAAACATGATTTAGAGCTTGTTTATGGAAAAGTGTTTATTTCTGTATTTCAACATGATTTGGAGCTTGTTTTTGGAAAAGTGTTTATTTCTGTATTTCAACATGATTTGAAGCTTGTTTTTGAAAAGTGCTTATTTCTGTTTTTCAACATGATTTAGAGCTTGTTTTTGGAAAAGTGTTTATTTCTGTATTTCAATGTTGCAACTTGCAGAAAACTGTCCACAGTGTTCCTAACATCCTGATTCAACAGTACTGAAAAAAAATTAACTTACAGAGTGCATGAAACATGATTTAGAGCTTGTTTATGGAAAAGTGTTTATTTCTGTATTTCAACATGATTTGGAGCTTGTTTTTGGAAAAGTGTTTATTTCTGTATTTCAACATGATTTGGAGCTTGTTTTTGGAAAAGTGTTAATTTCTGTATTTCAACATGATTTGAAGCTTGTTTTTGAAAAGTGCTTATTTCTGTTTTTCAACATGATTTAGAGCTTGTTTTTGGAAAAGTGTTTATTTCTGTATTTCAATGTTGCAACTTGCTGAAAACTGTCCACAGTGTTCCTAACATCCTGATTCAACAGTACTGAAAAAAAAATTAACTTACAGAGTGCATGAAACATGATTTAGAGCTTGTTTATGGAAAATTGTTTATTTCTGTATTTCAACATGATTTGGAGCTTGTTTTTGAAAAGTGCTTATTTCTGTTTTTCAACATGATTTAGAGCTTGTTTTTGGAAAAGTGTTTATTTCTGTATTTCAACATGATTTGAAGCTTGTTTTTGAAAAGTGCTTATTTCTGTTTTTCAACATGATTTAGAGCTTGTTTTTGGAAAAGTGTTTATTTCTGTATTTCAATGTTGCAACTTGCAGAAACCTGTCCACAGTGTTCCTAACATCCTGATTCAACAGTACTGAAAAAAAATTAACTTACAGAGTGCATGAAACATGATTTAGAGCTTGTTTATGGAAAAGTGTTTATTTCTGTATTTCAACATGATTTGGAGCTTGTTTTTGGAAAAGTGTTTATTTCTGTATTTCAACATGATTTGGAGCTTGTTTTTGGAAAAGTGTTAATTTCTGTATTTCAACATGATTTGAAGCTTGTTTTTGAAAAGTGCTTATTTCTGTTTTTCAACATGATTTAGAGCTTGTTTTTGGAAAAGTGTTTATTTCTGTATTTCAATGTTGCAACTTGCTGAAAACTGTCCACAGTGTTCCTAACATCCTGATTCAACAGTACTGAAAAAAAATTAACTTACAGAGTGCATGAAACATGATTTAGAGCTTGTTTATGGAAAAGTGTTTATTTCTGTATTTCAACATGATTTGGAGCTTGTTTTTGGAAAAGTGTTTATTTCTGTATTTCAACATGATTTGGAGCTTGTTTTTGGAAAAGTGTTAATTTCTGTATTTCAACATGATTTGAAGCTTGTTTTTGAAAAGTGCTTATTTCTGTTTTTCAACATGATTTAGAGCTTGTTTTTGGAAAAGTGTTTATTTCTGTATTTCAATGTTGCAACTTGCTGAAAACTGTCCACAGTGTTCCTAACATCCTGATTCAACAGTACTGAAAAAAAATTAACTTACAGAGTGCATGAAACATGATTTAGAGCTTGTTTATGGAAAAGTGTTTATTTCTGTATTTCAACATGATTTGGAGCTTGTTTTTGGAAAAGTGTTAATTTCTGTATTTCAACATGATTTGAAGCTTGTTTTTGAAAAGTGCTTATTTCTGTTTTTCAACATGATTTAGAGCTTGTTTTTGGAAAAGTGTTTATTTCTGTATTTCAATGTTGCAACTTGCTGAAAACTGTCCACAGTGTTCCTAACATCCTGATTCAACAGTACTGAAAAAAAATTAACTTACAGAGTGCATGAAACATGATTTAGAGCTTGTTTATGGAAAATTGTTTATTTCTGTATTTCAACATGATTTGGAGCTTGTTTTTGAAAAGTGCTTATTTCTGTTTTTCAACATGATTTAGAGCTTGTTTTTGGAAAAGTGTTTATTTCTGTATTTCAATGTTGCAACTTGCTGAAAACTGTCCACAGTGTTCCTAACATCCTGATTCAACAGTACTGAAAAAAAATTAACTTACAGAGTGCATGAAACATGATTTAGAGCTTGTTTATGGAAAAGTGTTTATTTCTGTATTTCAACATGATTTGGAGCTTGTTTTTGGAAAAGTGTTAATTTCTGTATTTCAACATGATTTGAAGCTTGTTTTTGAAAAGTGCTTATTTCTGTTTTTCAACATGATTTAGAGCTTGTTTTTGGAAAAGTGTTTATTTCTGTATTTCAATGTTGCAACTTGCTGAAAACTGTCCACAGTGTTCCTAACATCCTGATTCAACAGTACTGAAAAAAAATTAACTTACAGAGTGCATGAAACATGATTTAGAGCTTGTTTATGGAAAAGTGTTTATTTCTGTATTTCAACATGATTAGGAGCTTGTTTTTGGAAAAGTGTTAATTTCTGTATTTCAACATGATTTGAAGCTTGTTTTTGAAAAGTGCTTATTTCTGTTTTTCAACATGATTTAGAGCTTGTTTTTGGAAAAGTGTTTATTTCTGTATTTCAATGTTGCAACTTGCTGAAAACTGTCCACAGTGTTCCTAACATCCTGATTCAACAGTACTGAAAAAAAATTAACTTACAGAGTGCATGAAACATGATTTAGAGCTTGTTTATGGAAAAGTGTTTATTTCTGTATTTCAACATGATTTGGAGCTTGTTTTTGGAAAAGTGTTTATTTCTGTATTTCAACATGATTTGGAGCTTGTTTTTGGAAAAGTGTTAATTTCTGTATTTCAACATGATTTGAAGCTTGTTTTTGAAAAGTGCTTATTTCTGTTTTTCAACATGATTTAGAGCTTGTTTTTGGAAAAGTGTTTATTTCTGTATTTCAATGTTGCAACTTGCTGAAAACTGTCCACAGTGTTCCTAACATCCTGATTCAACAGTACTGAAAAAAAATTAACTTACAGAGTGCATGAAACATGATTTAGAGCTTGTTTATGGAAAAGTGTTTATTTCTGTATTTCAACATGATTTGGAGCTTGTTTTTGAAAAGTGCTTATTTCTGTTTTTCAACATGATTTAGAGCTTGTTTTTGGAAAAGTGTTTATTTCTGTATTTCAATGTTGCAACTTGCTGAAAACTGTCCACAGTGTTCCTAACATCCTGATTCAACAGTACTGAAAAAAAATTAACTTACAGAGTGCATGAAACATGATTTAGAGCTTGTTTATGGAAAAGTGTTTATTTCTGTATTTCAACATGATTTGGAGCTTGTTTTTGGAAAAGTGTTAATTTCTGTATTTCAACATGATTTGAAGCTTGTTTTTGAAAAGTGCTTATTTCTGTTTTTCAACATGATTTAGAGCTTGTTTTTGGAAAAGTGTTTATTTCTGTATTTCAATGTTGCAACTTGCTGAAAACTGTCCACAGTGTTCCTAACATCCTGATTCAACAGTACTGAAAAAAAATTAACTTACAGAGTGCATGAAACATGATTTAGAGCTTGTTTATGGAAAAGTGTTTATTTCTGTATTTCAACATGATTTGGAGCTTGTTTTTGAAAAGTGCTTATTTCTGTTTTTCAACATGATTTAGAGCTTGTTTTTGGAAAAGTGTTTATTTCTGTATTTCAATGTTGCAACTTGCTGAAAACTGTCCACAGTGTTCCTAACATCCTGATTCAACAGTACTGAAAAAAAATTAACTTACAGAGTGCATGAAACATGATTTAGAGCTTGTTTATGGAAAAGTGTTTATTTCTGTATTTCAACATGATTTGGAGCTTGTTTTTGGAAAAGTGTTAATTTCTGTATTTCAACATGATTTGAAGCTTGTTTTTGAAAAGTGCTTATTTCTGTTTTTCAACATGATTTAGAGCTTGTTTTTGGAAAAGTGTTTATTTCTGTATTTCAATGTTGCAACTTGCTGAAAACTGTCCACAGTGTTCCTAACATCCTGATTCAACAGTACTGAAAAAAAAATTAACTTACAGAGTGCATGAAACATGATTTAGAGCTTGTTTATGGAAAAGTGTTTATTTCTGTATTTCAACATGATTTGGAGCTTGTTTTTGAAAAGTGTTATTTCTGTATTTCAACATGATTTGAGCTTGTTTTTGGAAAAGTGTTATTTCTGTATTTCAACATGATTTGAAGCTTGTTTTTGAAAAGTGCTTATTTCTGTTTTTCAACATGATTTAGAGCTTGTTTTTGGAAAAGTGTTTATTTCTGTATTTCAATGTTGCAACTTGCTGAAAACTGTCCACAGTGTTCCTAACATCCTGATTCAACAGTACTGAAAAAAAATGAACTTACAGAGTGCATGAAACATGATTTAGAGCTTGTTTATGGAAAAGTGTTTATTTCTGTATTTCAACATGATTTGGAGCTTGTTTTTGGAAAAGTGTTAATTTCTGTATTTCAACATGATTTGAAGCTTGTTTTTGAAAAGTGCTTATTTCTGTTTTTCAACATGATTTAGAGCTTGTTTTTGGAAAAGTGTTTATTTCTGTATTTCAATGTTGCAACTTGCTGAAAACTGTCCACAGTGTTCCTAACATCCTGATTCAACAGTACTGAAAAAAAATTAACTTACAGAGTGCATGAAACATGATTTAGAGCTTGTTTATGGAAAAGTGTTTATTTCTGTATTTCAACATGATTTGGAGCTTGTTTTTGGAAAAGTGTTTATTTCTGTATTTCAACATGATTTGGAGCTTGTTTTTGGAAAAGTGTTAATTTCTGTATTTCAACATGATTTGAAGCTTGTTTTTGAAAAGTGCTTATTTCTGTTTTTCAACATGATTTAGAGCTTGTTTTTGGAAAAGTGTTTATTTCTGTATTTCAATGTTGCAACTTGCTGAAAACTGTCCACAGTGTTCCTAACATCCTGATTCAACAGTACTGAAAAAAAATTAACTTACAGAGTGCATGAAACATGATTTAGAGCTTGTTTATGGAAAATTGTTTATTTCTGTATTTCAACATGATTTGGAGCTTGTTTTTGAAAAGTGCTTATTTCTGTTTTTCAACATGATTTAGAGCTTGTTTTTGGAAAAGTGTTTATTTCTGTATTTCAATGTTGCAACTTGCTGAAAACTGTCCACAGTGTTCCTAACATCCTGATTCAACAGTACTGAAAAAAAATTAACTTACAGAGTGCATGAAACATGATTTAGAGCTTGTTTATGGAAAAGTGTTTATTTCTGTATTTCAACATGATTAGGAGCTTGTTTTTGGAAAAGTGTTAATTTCTGTATTTCAACATGATTTGAAGCTTGTTTTTGAAAAGTGCTTATTTCTGTTTTTCAACATGATTTAGAGCTTGTTTTTGGAAAAGTGTTTATTTCTGTATTTCAATGTTGCAACTTGCTGAAAACTGTCCACAGTGTTCCTAACATCCTGATTCAACAGTACTGAAAAAAAATTAACTTACAGAGTGCATGAAACATGATTTAGAGCTTGTTTATGGAAAATTGTTTATTTCTGTATTTCAACATGATTTGGAGCTTGTTTTTGAAAAGTGCTTATTTCTGTTTTTCAACATGATTTAGAGCTTGTTTTTGGAAAAGTGTTTATTTCTGTATTTCAATGTTGCAACTTGCTGAAAACTGTCCACAGTGTTCCTAACATCCTGATTCAACAGTACTGAAAAAAAATTAACTTACAGAGTGCATGAAACATGATTTAGAGCTTGTTTATGGAAAAGTGTTTATTTCTGTATTTCAACATGATTTGGAGCTTGTTTTTGGAAAAGTGTTAATTTCTGTATTTCAACATGATTTGAAGCTTGTTTTTGAAAAGTGCTTATTTCTGTTTTTCAACATGATTTAGAGCTTGTTTTTGGAAAAGTGTTTATTTCTGTATTTCAATGTTGCAACTTGCTGAAAACTGTCCACAGTGTTCCTAACATCCTGATTCAACAGTACTGAAAAAAAAATTAACTTACAGAGTGCATGAAACATGATTTAGAGCTTGTTTATGGAAAATTGTTTATTTCTGTATTTCAACATGATTTGGAGCTTGTTTTTGAAAAGTGCTTATTTCTGTTTTTCAACATGATTTAGAGCTTGTTTTTGGAAAAGTGTTTATTTCTGTATTTCAACATGATTTGAAGCTTGTTTTTGAAAAGTGCTTATTTCTGTTTTTCAACATGATTTAGAGCTTGTTTTTGGAAAAGTGTTTATTTCTGTATTTCAATGTTGCAACTTGCTGAAAACTGTCCACAGTGTTCCTAACATCCTGATTCAACAGTACTGAAAAAAAATGAACTTACAGAGTGCATGAAACATGATTTAGAGCTTGTTTATGGAAAAGTGTTTATTTCTGTATTTCAACATGATTAGGAGCTTGTTTTTGGAAAAGTGTTAATTTCTGTATTTCAACATGATTTGAAGCTTGTTTTTGAAAAGTGCTTATTTCTGTTTTTCAACATGATTTAGAGCTTGTTTTTGGAAAAGTGTTTATTTCTGTATTTCAATGTTGCAACTTGCTGAAAACTGTCCACAGTGTTCCTAACATCCTGATTCAACAGTACTGAAAAAAAATTAACTTACAGAGTGCATGAAACATGATTTAGAGCTTGTTTATGGAAAAGTGTTTATTTCTGTATTTCAACATGATTTGGAGCTTGTTTTTGGAAAAGTGTTTATTTCTGTATTTCAACATGATTTGGAGCTTGTTTTTGGAAAAGTGTTAATTTCTGTATTTCAACATGATTTGAAGCTTGTTTTTGAAAAGTGCTTATTTCTGTTTTTCAACATGATTTAGAGCTTGTTTTTGGAAAAGTGTTTATTTCTGTATTTCAATGTTGCAACTTGCTGAAAACTGTCCACAGTGTTCCTAACATCCTGATTCAACAGTACTGAAAAAAAATTAACTTACAGAGTGCATGAAACATGATTTAGAGCTTGTTTATGGAAAATTGTTTATTTCTGTATTTCAACATGATTTGGAGCTTGTTTTTGAAAAGTGCTTATTTCTGTTTTTCAACATGATTTAGAGCTTGTTTTTGGAAAAGTGTTTATTTCTGTATTTCAATGTTGCAACTTGCTGAAAACTGTCCACAGTGTTCCTAAGATCCTGATTCAACAGTACTGAAAAAAAATTAACTTACAGAGTGCATGAAACATGATTTAGAGCTTGTTTATGGAAAAGTGTTTATTTCTGTATTTCAACATGATTTGGAGCTTGTTTTTGGAAAAGTGTTAATTTCTGTATTTCAACATGATTTGAAGCTTGTTTTTGAAAAGTGCTTATTTCTGTTTTTCAACATGATTTAGAGCTTGTTTTTGGAAAAGTGTTTATTTCTGTATTTCAATGTTGCAACTTGCAGAAACCAGTCCACAGTGTTCCTAACATCCTGATTCAACAGTACTGAAAAAAAATTAACTTACAGAGTGCATGAAACATGATTTAGAGCTTGTTTATGGAAAAGTGTTTATTTCTGTATTTCAACATGATTTGGAGCTTGTTTTTGGAAAAGTGTTAATTTCTGTATTTCAACATGATTTGGAGCTTGTTTTTGGAAAAGGGTTAATTTCTGTATTTCAACATGATTTGAAGCTTGTTTTTGAAAAGTGCTTATTTCTGTTTTTCAACATGATTTAGAGCTTGTTTTTGGAAAAGTGTTTATTTCTGTATTTCAATGTTGCAACTTGCTGAAAACTGTCCACAGTGTTCCTAACATCCTGATTCAACAGTACTGAAAAAAAATTAACTTACAGAGTGCATGAAACATGATTTAGAGCTTGTTTATGGAAAAGTGTTTATTTCTGTATTTCAACATGATTTGGAGCTTGTTTTTGGAAAAGTGTTTATTTCTGTATTTCAACATGATTTGGAGCTTGTTTTTGGAAAAGGGTTAATTTCTGTATTTCAACATGATTTGAAGCTTGTTTTTGAAAAGTGCTTATTTCTGTTTTTCAACATGATTTAGAGCTTGTTTTTGGAAAAGTGTTTATTTCTGTATTTCAATGTTGCAACTTGCTGAAACCTGTCCACAGTGTTCCTAACATCCTGATTCAACAGTACTGAAAAAAAATTAACTTACAGAGTGCATGAAACATGATTTAGAGCTTGTTTATGGAAAAGTGTTTATTTCTGTATTTCAACATGATTTGGAGCTTGTTTTTGGAAAAGTGTTTATTTCTGTATTTCAATGTTGCAACTTGCTGAAAACTGTCCACAGTGTTCCTAACATCCTGATTCAACAGTACTGAAAAAAAATTAACTTACAGAGTGCATGAAACATGATTTAGAGCTTGTTTATGGAAAATTGTTTATTTCTGTATTTCAACATGATTTGGAGCTTGTTTTTGAAAAGTGCTTATTTCTGTTTTTCAACATGATTTAGAGCTTGTTTTTGGAAAAGTGTTTATTTCTGTATTTCAATGTTGCAACTTGCTGAAAACTGTCCACAGTGTTCCTAACATCCTGATTCAACAGTACTGAAAAAAAATGAACTTACAGAGTGCATGAAACATGATTTAGAGCTTGTTTATGGAAAAGTGTTTATTTCTGTATTTCAACATGATTTGGAGCTTGTTTTTGGAAAAGTGTTAATTTCTGTATTTCAACATGATTTGAAGCTTGTTTTTGAAAAGTGCTTATTTCTGTTTTTCAACATGATTTAGAGCTTGTTTTTGGAAAAGTGTTTATTTCTGTATTTCAATGTTGCAACTTGCAGAAACCAGTCCACAGTGTTCCTAACATCCTGATTCAACAGTACTGAAAAAAAATTAACTTACAGAGTGCATGAAACATGATTTAGAGCTTGTTTATGGAAAAGTGTTTATTTCTGTATTTCAACATGATTTGGAGCTTGTTTTTGGAAAAGTGTTTATTTCTGTATTTCAACATGATTTGGAGCTTGTTTTTGGAAAAGGGTTAATTTCTGTATTTCAACATGATTTGAAGCTTGTTTTTGAAAAGTGCTTATTTCTGTTTTTCAACATGATTTAGAGCTTGTTTTTGGAAAAGTGTTTATTTCTGTATTTCAATGTTGCAACTTGCTGAAAACTGTCCACAGTGTTCCTAACATCCTGATTCAACAGTACTGAAAAAAAATTAACTTACAGAGTGCATGAAACATGATTTAGAGCTTGTTTATGGAAAATTGTTTATTTCTGTATTTCAACATGATTTGGAGCTTGTTTTTGAAAAGTGCTTATTTCTGTTTTTCAACATGATTTAGAGCTTGTTTTTGGAAAAGTGTTTATTTCTGTATTTCAATGTTGCAACTTGCTGAAAACTGTCCACAGTGTTCCTAAGATCCTGATTCAACAGTACTGAAAAAAAATTTACTTACAGAGTGCATGAAACATGATTTAGAGCTTGTTTATGGAAAAGTGTTTATTTCTGTATTTCAACATGATTTGGAGCTTGTTTTTGGAAAAGTGTAAATTTCTGTATTTCAACATGATTTGAAGCTTGATTTTGAAAAGTGCTTATTTCTGTTTTTCAACATGATTTGAAGCTTGTTTTTGAAAAGTGCTTATTTCTGTTTTTCAACATGATTTAGAGCTTGTTTTTGGAAAAGTGTTTATTTCTGTATTTCAATGTTGCAACTTGCTGAAAACTGTCCACAGTGTTCCTAACATCCTGATTCAACAGTACTGAAAAAAAATGAACTTACAGAGTGCATGAAACATGATTTAGAGCTTGTTTATGGAAAAGTGTTTATTTCTGTATTTCAACATGATTTGGAGCTTGTTTTTGGAAAAGTGTTTATTTCTGTATTTCAACATGATTTGGAGCTTGTTTTTGGAAAAGTGTTAATTTCTGTATTTCAACATGATTTGAAGCTTGTTTTTGAAAAGTGCTTATTTCTGTTTTTCAACATGATTTAGAGCTTGTTTTTGGAAAAGTGTTTATTTCTGTATTTCAATGTTGCAACTTGCTGAAAACTGTCCACAGTGTTCCTAACATCCTGATTCAACAGTACTGAAAAAAAATTAACTTACAGAGTGCATGAAACATGATTTAGAGCTTGTTTATGGAAAATTGTTTATTTCTGTATTTCAACATGATTTGGAGCTTGTTTTTGAAAAGTGCTTATTTCTGTTTTTCAACATGATTTAGAGCTTGTTTTTGGAAAAGTGTTTATTTCTGTATTTCAATGTTGCAACTTGCTGAAAACTGTCCACAGTGTTCCTAAGATCCTGATTCAACAGTACTGAAAAAAAATTAACTTACAGAGTGCATGAAACATGATTTAGAGCTTGTTTATGGAAAAGTGTTTATTTCTGTATTTCAACATGATTTGGAGCTTGTTTTTGGAAAAGTGTTTATTTCTGTATTTCAACATGATTTGGAGCTTGTTTTTGGAAAAGTGTTTATTTCTGTATTTCAACTTAATTTGGAGCTTGTTTTTGGAAAAGGGTTAATTTCTGTATTTCAACATGATTTGAAGCTTGTTTTTGAAAAGTGCTTATTTCTGTTTTTCAACATGATTTAGAGCTTGTTTTTGGAAAAGTGTTTATTTCTGTATTTCAATGTTGCAACTTGCTGAAAACTGTCCACAGTGTTCCTAACATCCTGATTCAACAGTACTGAAAAAAAAATTAACTTACAGAGTGCATGAAACATGATTTAGAGCTTGTTTATGGAAAATTGTTTATTTCTGTATTTCAACATGATTTGGAGCTTGTTTTTGAAAAGTGCTTATTTCTGTTTTTCAAAATGATTTGGAGCTTGTTTTTGGAAAAGTGTTAATTTCTGTATTTCAACATGATTTGAAGCTTGTTTTTGAAAAGTGCTTATTTCTGTTTTTCAAAATGATTTAGAGCTTGTTTTTGGAAAAGTGTTTATTTCTGTATTTCAATGTTGCAACTTGCTGAAAACTGTCCACAGTGTTCCTAACATCCTGATTCAACAGTACTGAAAAAAAAATTAACTTACAGAGTGCATGAAACATGATTTAGAGCTTGTTTATGGAAAATTGTTTATTTCTGTATTTCAACATGATTTGAAGCTTGTTTTTGAAAAGTGCTTATTTCTGTTTTTCAACATGATTTAGAGCTTGTTTTTGGAAAAGTGTTTATTTCTGTATTTCAATGTTGCAACTTGCTGAAAACTGTCCACAGTGTTCCTAAGATCCTGATTCAACAGTACTGAAAAAAAATTAACTTACAGAGTGCATGAAACATGATTTAGAGCTTGTTTATGGAAAAGTGTTTATTTCTGTATTTCAACATGATTTGGAGCTTGTTTTTGGAAAAGTGTTAACCTGTCTAGGATCAGCGTGGCGCTAGCGGCACACCCCCCCCCCCCCACTGAAAAACCAGTGCCGCGAAATTCAAAAAAAATTTTTTTTTTAAATATTTAACTTTCACACATTAAAGTCCAATACAGCTAATGAAAGACACAGATCTTGTGAATCCAGTCAACATTTCCGATTTTTAAAATGTTTTACAGGGAAGACACAATATGTAAAGATGTACATCTATTACCTTGAAAAGTGCTTATTTCTGTTTTTCAAAATGATTTGGAGCTTGTTTATGGAAAATTGTTTATTTCTTTATTTCAACATGATTTGAAGCTTGTTTTTGAAAAGTGCTTATTTCTGTTTTTCAACATGATTTAGAGCTTGTTTTTGGAAAAGTGTTTATTTCTGTATTTCAATGTTGCAACTTGCTGAAAACTGTCCACAGTGTTCCTAACATCCTGATTCAACAGTACTGAAAAAAAATGAACTTACAGAGTGCATGAAACATGATTTAGAGCTTGTTTATGGAAAAGTGTTTATTTCTGTATTTCAACATGATTAGGAGCTTGTTTTTGGAAAAGTGTTAATTTCTGTATTTCAACATGATTTGAAGCTTGTTTTTGAAAAGTGCTTATTTCTGTTTTTCAACATGATTTAGAGCTTGTTTTTGGAAAAGTGTTTATTTCTGTATTTCAATGTTGCAACTTGCTGAAAACTGTCCACAGTGTTCCTAACATCCTGATTCAACAGTACTGAAAAAAAATGAACTTACAGAGTGCATGAAACATGATTTAGAGCTTGTTTATGGAAAAGTGTTTATTTCTGTATTTCAACATGATTAGGAGCTTTTTTTTGGAAAAGTGTTAATTTCTGTATTTCAACATGATTTGAAGCTTGTTTTTGAAAAGTGCTTATTTCTGTTTTTCAACATGATTTAGAGCTTGTTTTTGGAAAAGTGTTTATTTCTGTATTTCAATGTTGCAACTTGCTGAAAACTGTCCACAGTGTTCCTAACATCCTGATTCAACAGTACTGAAAAAAAATGAACTTACAGAGTGCATGAAACATGATTTAGAGCTTGTTTATGGAAAAGTGTTTATTTCTGTATTTCAACATGATTAGGAGCTTGTTTTTGGAAAAGTGTTAATTTCTGTATTTCAACATGATTTGAAGCTTGTTTTTGAAAAGTGCTTATTTCTGTTTTTCAACATGATTTAGAGCTTGTTTTTGGAAAAGTGTTTATTTCTGTATTTCAATGTTGCAACTTGCTGAAAACTGTCCACAGTGTTCCTAACATCCTGATTCAACAGTACTGAAAAAAAATGAACTTACAGAGTGCATGAAACATGATTTAGAGCTTGTTTATGGAAAAGTGTTTATTTCTGTATTTCAACATGATTAGGAGCTTTTTTTTGGAAAAGTGTTAATTTCTGTATTTCAACATGATTTGAAGCTTGTTTTTGAAAAGTGCTTATTTCTGTTTTTCAACATGATTTAGAGCTTGTTTTTGGAAAAGTGTTTATTTCTGTATTTCAATGTTGCAACTTGCTGAAAACTGTCCACAGTGTTCCTAACATCCTGATTCAACAGTACTGAAAAAAAATGAACTTACAGAGTGCATGAAACATGATTTAGAGCTTGTTTATGGAAAAGTGTTTATTTCTGTATTTCAACATGATTAGGAGCTTGTTTTTGGAAAAGTGTTAATTTCTGTATTTCAACATGATTTGAAGCTTGTTTTTGAAAAGTGCTTATTTCTGTTTTTCAACATGATTTAGAGCTTGTTTTTGGAAAAGTGTTTATTTCTGTATTTCAATGTTGCAACTTGCTGAAAACTGTCCACAGTGTTCCTAACATCCTGATTCAACAGTACTGAAAAAAAATGAACTTACAGAGTGCATGAAACATGATTTAGAGCTTGTTTATGGAAAAGTGTTTATTTCTGTATTTCAACATGATTAGGAGCTTGTTTTTGGAAAAGTGTTAATTTCTGTATTTCAACATGATTTGAAGCTTGTTTTTGAAAAGTGCTTATTTCTGTTTTTCAACATGATTTAGAGCTTGTTTTTGGAAAAGTGTTTATTTCTGTATTTCAATGTTGCAACTTGCTGAAAACTGTCCACAGTGTTCCTAACATCCTGATTCAACAGTACTGAAAAAAAATGAACTTACAGAGTGCATGAAACATGATTTAGAGCTTGTTAATGGAAAAGTGTTTATTTCTGTATTTCAACATGATTTGGAGCTTGTTTTTGGAAAAGTGTTTATTTCTGTATTTCAATGTTGCAACTTGCTGAAAACTGTCCACAGTGTTCCTAACATCCTGATTCAACAGTACTGAAAAAAAAATTAACTTACAAAGTGCATGAAACATGATTTAGAGCTTGTTTATGGAAAATTGTTTATTTCTGTATTTCAACATGATTTGGAGCTTGTTTTTGAAAAGTGCTTATTTCTGTTTTTCAAAATGATTTGGAGCTTGTTTATGGAAAATTGTTTATTTCTTTATTTCAACATGATTTGAAGCTTGTTTTTGAAAAGTGCTTATTTCTGTTTTTCAACATGATTTAGAGCTTGTTTTTGGAAAAGTGTTTATTTCTGTATTTCAATGTTGCAACTTGCTGAAAACTGTCCACAGTGTTCCTAACATCCTGATTCAACAGTACTGAAAAAAAATGAACTTACAGAGTGCATGAAACATGATTTAGAGCTTGTTTATGGAAAAGTGTTTATTTCTGTATTTCAACATGATTAGGAGCTTGTTTTTGGAAAAGTGTTAATTTCTGTATTTCAACATGATTTGAAGCTTGTTTTTGAAAAGTGCTTATTTCTGTTTTTCAACATGATTTAGAGCTTGTTTTTGGAAAAGTGTTTATTTCTGTATTTCAATGTTGCAACTTGCTGAAAACTGTCCACAGTGTTCCTAACATCCTGATTCAACAGTACTGAAAAAAAAATGAACTTACAGAGTGCATGAAACATGATTTAGAGCTTGTTTATGGAAAAGTGTTTATTTCTGTATTTCAACATGATTAGGAGCTTGTTTTTGGAAAAGTGTTAATTTCTGTATTTCAACATGATTTGAAGCTTGTTTTTGAAAAGTGCTTATTTCTGTTTTTCAACATGATTTAGAGCTTGTTTTTGGAAAAGTGTTTATTTCTGTATTTCAATGTTGCAACTTGCTGAAAACTGTCCACAGTGTTCCTAACATCCTGATTCAACAGTACTGAAAAAAAATTAACTTACAGAGTGCATGAAACATGATTTAGAGCTTGTTTATTTAAAAGTGTTTATTTCTGTATTTCAACATGATTTGGAGCTTGTTTTTGGAAAAGTGTTTATTTCTGTATTTCAATGTTGCAACTTGCTGAAAACTGTCCACAGTGTTCCTAACATCCTGATTCAACAGTACTGAAAAAAAATTTACTTACAGAGTGCATGAAACATGATTTAGAGCTTTTTTATGGAAAAGTGTTTATTTCTGTATTTCAACATGATTTGGAGCTTGTTTTTGGAAAAGTGCTTATTTCTGTATTTCAACATGATTTGGAGCTTGTTTTTGGAAAAGTGTTAATTTCTGTATTTCAACATGATTTGAAGCTTGTTTTTGAAAAGTGCTTATTTCTGTTTTTCAACATGATTTAGAGCTTGTTTTTGGAAAAGTGTTTATTTCTGTATTTCAATGTTGCAACTTGCTGAAAACTGTCCACAGTGTTCCTAACATCCTGATTCAACAGTACTGAAAAAAAAATTAACTTACAGAGTGCATGAAACATGATTTAGAGCTTGTTTATGGAAAATTGTTTATTTCTGTATTTCAACATGATTTGGAGTTTTTTTTTAAAAAGTGCTTATTTCTGTTTTTCAACATGATTTAGAGCTTGTTTTTGGAAAAGTGTTTATTTCTGTATTTCAATGTTGCAACTTGCAGAAACCAGTCCACAGTGTTCCTAACATCCTGATTCAACAGTACTGAAAAAAAATTAACTTACAGAGTGCATGAAACATGATTTAGAGCTTGTTTATGGAAAAGTGTTTATTTCTGTATTTCAACATGATTTGGAGCTTGTTTTTGGAAAAGTGTTTATTTCTGTATTTCAACTTAATTTGGAGCTTGTTTTTGGAAAAGGGTTAATTTCTGTATTTCAACATGATTTGAAGCTTGTTTTTGAAAAGTGCTTATTTCTGTTTTTCAACATGATTTAGAGCTTGTTTTTGGAAAAGTGTTTATTTCTGTATTTCAATGTTGCAACTTGCTGAAAACTGTCCACAGTGTTCCTAACATCCTGATTCAACAGTACTGAAAAAAAATGAACTTACAGAGTGCATGAAACATGATTTAGAGCTTGTTTATGGAAAAGTGTTTATTTCTGTATTTCAACACGATTTGGAGCTTGTTTTTGGAAAAGTGTTAATTTCTGTATTTCAACATGATTTGAAGCTTGTTTTTGAAAAGTGCTTATTTCTGTTTTTCAACATGATTTAGAGCTTGTTTTTGGAAAAGTGTTTATTTCTGTATTTCAATGTTGCAACTTGCTGAAAACTGTCCACAGTGTTCCTAAGATCCTGATTCAACAGTACTGAAAAAAAATTTACTTACAGAGTGCATGAAACATGATTTAGAGCTTGTTTATGGAAAAGTGTTTATTTCTGTATTTCAACATGATTTGGAGCTTGTTTTTGGAAAAGTGTTAACCTGTCTAGGATCAGCGTGGCGCTAGCGGCACCCCCCCCCCCCCCCACTGAAAAACCAGTGCCGCGAAATTCAAAAAAAATATATTTTTAAAATATTTAACTTTCACACATTAAAGTCCAATACAGCTAATGAAAGACACAGATCTTGTGAATCCAGTCAACATTTCCGATTTTTAAAATGTTTTACAGGGAAGACACAATATGTAAAGATGTACATCTATTACCTAAAAACACATTAGCATAATCCACCATCTTTTATTTGTCCACCAACACCAGTAGCCATCACCAATTCGGCTAAACTAAGATATTTATAGCCCCTAACCAACAAAAAAACTCATTAGATGACAGTCTGATAACATATTTATGGTATGGGATAGGTTTTGTTAGAAAAAAGTGCATATTTCAGGTAGACTTCATAGTTTACAATTGCACCCACCATCACAAATGGACTAGAATAATTACAATGAGCAACGTGTTTACCTAACTACTAATCATCAAACATTTCGTAAAAATACACAGCATACACGAATCGAAAGACACAGATCCTGTGAATACAGACAATATTTCAGATTTTCTAAGTGTCTTACAGCGAAAACACAATAAATCGTTATATTAGCTTAGCACATAGCAATTAGCAGCCCAGCATTGATTCTAGCCAAAGTGAGCGATAAAAGTCAACATCGCCAAAAGATATTCATTTTTTCACTAACCTTCTCAGAATTCTTCCGATGACACTCCTGTAACATCACATTACAACATGCATATACAGTTTGATCGAAAATGTTTATATTTAGCCACCAAAATCATGGTTAGACAATGTGAAATGTAGACAAGCTGGTAAAGAAAAAGTCCTTGCGCCACTTAGACAGTGATCTACTCTTATACATAAATACTCATAAACGTGACTAAAAAATATAGGGTGGACAGGGATTGATAGACAATTTAATTCTTAATACAATTGCGTTATTACATTTTTTAATTTATCCTTACTTTTCAATACAGTTTGCGCCAAGCGAAGCTACGTCAAAAAACATGGCGTCCTAAGCCACTAAAATGTTTCGACAGAAACACGATTTATCATAATAAAAATGTCCTACCTTGAGCTGTTCTTCCATCAGTATCTTGGGCAAAGGATCCTTTCTTGGGAGAAATCGTCTTTTGGTGGAAAGCTGTCCTCTTGCCATGTGGAAATGTCAACTGCGTTCGGGATGAACTGAAAAGCGTGCCCAACTTTTCACATCGTTGCAAAAATAAATGTCCCAAAATCGCACTAAACGGATATAAATTGCTATAAAACGCTTTAAATTAACTACTTTGTGATGTTTGTAACTCCTATAACGAGTGAAAAGATGACCGGAGAAATATAACAGGCTAAACTAACGCTTGGAACAGGAGAGGGTCGGTGTCTTCCACGCGCGTTACGCAGCAAGAAAAGACTTGCTAGCTAAAGGTTTTTTTCATTTGTAGGGCCTGTGAACGAGCAATCGACCCCGTTGGAATCGTCATCACGTAAAGGCATCCAGGGGAAGACGTAAGAAGTGTCCGTATAGTCATAGCAACGACAGTGCCCTTTTAACTGACTTCAGAAAAGTGGCCAACATTTCTCAAATCTGACTCCATGTCAGGGAAATTGCTGTAGAATGGGCTCTGTTCCACTTAGAGACCAAATTTCAACTCCTATAGAAACTATAGACTGTTTTCTATCCAATAATAATAATAATATGCATATTGTACGATCAAGGATTTTGTGGGAAGCCGTTTAAAAAATTAGCCACATTAGCATAAATAGTCTAAACAGCGCCCCCATCCCCAACAGGTTAATTTCTGCATTTCAACATGATTTGAAGCTTGTTTTTGAAAAGTGCTTATTTCTGTTTTTCAACATGATCTAGAGCTTGTTTTTGGAAAAATGTTTATTTCTGTATTTCAATGTTGCAACTTGCAGAAACCAGTCCACAGTGTTCCTAACATCCTGATTCAACAGTACTGAAAAAAATGAACTTACAGAGTGCATGAAACATGATTTAGAGCTTGTTTATGGAAAAGTGTTTATTTCTGTATTTCAACATGATTTGGAGCTTGTTTTTGGAAAAGTGTTTATTTCTGTATTTCAACATGATTTGGAGCTTGTTTTTGGAAAAGGGTTCATTTCTGTATTTCAACATGATTTGAAGCTTGTGTTTGAAAAGTGCTTATTTCTGTTTTTCAACATGATTTAGAGCTTGTTTTTGGAAAAGTGTTTATTTCTGTATTTCAATGTTGCAACTTGCAGAAACCAGTCCACAGTGTTCCTAACATCCTGATTCAACAGTACTGAAAAAAAATTAACTTACAGAGTGCATGAAACATGATTTAGAGCTTGTTTATGGAAAAGTGTTTATTTCTGTATTTCAACATGATTTGGAGCTTGTTTTTGGAAAAGTGTTTATTTCTGTATTTCAACTTAATTTGGAGCTTGTTTTTGGAAAAGGGTTAATTTCTGTATTTCAACATGATTTGAAGCTTGTTTTTGAAAAGTGCTTATTTCTGTTTTTCAACATGATTTAGAGCTTGTTTTTGGAAAAGTGTTTATTTCTGTATTTCAATGTTGCAACTTGCTGAAAACTGTCCACAGTGTTCCTAACATCCTGATTCAACAGTACTGAAAAAAAATGAACTTACAGAGTGCATGAAACATGATTTAGAGCTTGTTTATGGAAAAGTGTTTATTTCTGTATTTCAACATGATTTGGAGCTTGTTTTTGGAAAAGTGTTTATTTCTGTATTTCAACATGATTTGGAGCTTGTTTTTGGAAAAGTGTTAATTTCTGTATTTCAACATGATTTGAAGCTTGTTTTTGAAAAGTGCTTATTTCTGTTTTTCAACATGATTTAGAGCTTGTTTTTGGAAAAGTGTTTATTTCTGTATTTCAATGTTGCAACTTGCTGAAAACTGTCCACAGTGTTCCTAACATCCTGATTCAACAGTACTGAAAAAAAATTAACTTACAGAGTGCATGAAACATGATTTAGAGCTTGTTTATGGAAAAGTGTTTATTTCTGTATTTCAACATGATTTGGAGCTTGTTTTTGGAAAAGTGTTAATTTCTGTATTTCAACATGATTTGAAGCTTGTTTTTGAAAAGTGCTTATTTCTGTTTTTCAACATGATCTAGAGCTTGTTTTTGGAAAAGTGTTTATTTCTGTATTTCAATGTTGCAACTTGCAGAAACCAGTCCACAGTGTTCCTAACATCCTGATTCAACAGTACTGAAAAAAAATGAACTTACAGAGTGCATGAAACATGATTTAGAGCTTGTTTATGGAAAAGTGTTTATTTCTGTATTTCAACATGATTTGGAGCTTGTTTTTGGAAAAGTGTTAATTTCTGTATTTCAACATGATTTGAAGCTTGTTTTTGAAAAGTGCTTATTTCTGTTTTTCAACATGATTTAGAGCTTGTTTTTGGAAAAGTGTTTATTTCTGTATTTCAATGTTGCAACTTGCTGAAAACTGTCCACAGTGTTCCTAACATCCTGATTCAACAGTACTGAAAAAAAATGAACTTACAGAGTGCATGAAACATGATTTAGAGCTTGTTTATGGAAAAGTGTTTATTTCTGTATTTCAACATGATTTGGAGCTTGTTTTTGGAAAAGTGTTAATTTCTGTATTTCAACATGATTTGAAGCTTGTTTTTGAAAAGTGCTTATTTCTGTTTTTCAACATGATTTAGAGCTTGTTTTTGGAAAAGTGTTTATTTCTGTATTTCAATGTTGCAACTTGCAGAAACCAGTCCACAGTGTTCCTAACATCCTGATTCAACAGTACTGAAAAAAAATGAACTTACAGAGTGCATGAAACATGATTTAGAGCTTGTTTATGGAAAAGTGTTTATTTCTGTATTTCAACATGATTTGGAGCTTGTTTTTGGAAAAGTGTTTATTTCTGTATTTCAACATGATTTGGAGCTTGTTTTTGGAAAAGGGTTAATTTCTGTATTTCAACATGATTTGAAGCTTGTGTTTGAAAAGTGCTTATTTCTGTTTTTCAACATGATTTAGAGCTTGTTTTTGGAAAAGTGTTTATTTCTGTATTTCAATGTTGCAACTTGCAGAAACCAGTCCACAGTGTTCCTAACATCCTGATTCAACAGTACTGAAAAAAAATTAACTTACAGAGTGCATGAAACATGATTTAGAGCTTGTTTATGGAAAAGTGTTTATTTCTGTATTTCAACATGATTTGGAGCTTGTTTTTGGAAAAGTGTTTATTTCTGTATTTCAACTTAATTTGGAGCTTGTTTTTGGAAAAGGGTTAATTTCTGTATTTCAACATGATTTGAAGCTTGTTTTTGAAAAGTGCTTATTTCTGTTTTTCAACATGATTTAGAGCTTGTTTTTGGAAAAGTGTTTATTTCTGTATTTCAATGTTGCAACTTGCTGAAAACTGTCCACAGTGTTCCTAACATCCTGATTCAACAGTACTGAAAAAAAATGAACTTACAGAGTGCATGAAACATGATTTAGAGCTTGTTTATGGAAAAGTGTTTATTTCTGTATTTCAACATGATTTGGAGCTTGTTTTTGGAAAAGTGTTCATTTCTGTATTTCAACATGATTTGAAGCTTGTTTTTGAAAAGTGCTTATTTCTGTTTTTCAACATGATTTAGAGCTTGTTTTTGGAAAAGTGTTTATTTCTGTATTTCAATGTTGCAACTTGCTGAAAACTGTCCACAGTGTTCCTAAGATCCTGATTCAACAGTACTGAAAAAAAATTAACTTACAGAGTGCATGAAACATGATTTAGAGCTTGTTTATGGAAAAGTGTTTATTTCTGTATTTCAACATGATTTGGAGCTTGTTTTTGGAAAAGTGTTAATTTCTGTATTTCAACATGATTTGAAGCTTGTTTTTGAAAAGTGCTTATTTCTGTTTTTCAACATGATCTAGAGCTTGTTTTTGGAAAAGTGTTTATTTCTGTATTTCAATGTTGCAACTTGCAGAAACCAGTCCACAGTGTTCCTAACATCCTGATTCAACAGTACTGAAAAAAAATGAACTTACAGAGTGCATGAAACATGATTTAGAGCTTGTTTATGGAAAAGTGTTTATTTCTGTATTTCAACATGATTTGGAGCTTGTTTTTGGAAAAGTGTTTATTTCTGTATTTCAACATGATTTGGAGCTTGTTTTTGGAAAAGGGTTAATTTCTGTATTTCAACATGATTTGAAGCTTGTGTTTGAAAAGTGCTTATTTCTGTTTTTCAACATGATTTAGAGCTTGTTTTTGGAAAAGTGTTTATTTCTGTATTTCAATGTTGCAACTTGCAGAAACCAGTCCACAGTGTTCCTAACATCCTGATTCAACAGTACTGAAAAAAAATTAACTTACAGAGTGCATGAAACATGATTTAGAGCTTGTTTATGGAAAAGTGTTTATTTCTGTATTTCAACATGATTTGGAGCTTGTTTTTGGAAAAGTGTTTATTTCTGTATTTCAACTTAATTTGGAGCTTGTTTTTGGAAAAGGGTTAATTTCTGTATTTCAACATGATTTGAAGCTTGTTTTTGAAAAGTGCTTATTTCTGTTTTTCAACATGATTTAGAGCTTGTTTTTGGAAAAGTGTTTATTTCTGTATTTCAATGTTGCAACTTGCTGAAAACTGTCCACAGTGTTCCTAACATCCTGATTCAACAGTACTGAAAAAAAATGAACTTACAGAGTGCATGAAACATGATTTAGAGCTTGTTTATGGAAAAGTGTTTATTTCTGTATTTCAACATGATTTGGAGCTTGTTTTTGGAAAAGTGTTTATTTCTGTATTTCAACATGATTTGGAGCTTGTTTTTGGAAAAGTGTTAATTTCTGTATTTCAACATGATTTGAAGCTTGTTTTTGAAAAGTGCTTATTTCTGTTTTTCAACATGATTTAGAGCTTGTTTTTGGAAAAGTGTTTATTTCTGTATTTCAATGTTGCAACTTGCAGAAACCAGTCCACAGTGTTCCTAACATCCTGATTCAACAGTACTGAAAAAAAATTAACTTACAGAGTGCATGAAACATGATTTAGAGCTTGTTTATGGAAAAGTGTTTATTTCTGTATTTCAACATGATTTGGAGCTTGTTTTTGGAAAAGTGTTTATTTCTGTATTTCAACTTAATTTGGAGCTTGTTTTTGGAAAAGGGTTAATTTCTGTATTTCAACATGATTTGAAGCTTGTTTTTGAAAAGTGCTTATTTCTGTTTTTCAACATGATTTAGAGCTTGTTTTTGGAAAAGTGTTTATTTCTGTATTTCAATGTTGCAACTTGCTGAAAACTGTCCACAGTGTTCCTAACATCCTGATTCAACAGTACTGAAAAAAAATGAACTTACAGAGTGCATGAAACATGATTTAGAGCTTGTTTATGGAAAAGTGTTTATTTCTGTATTTCAACATGATTTGGAGCTTGTTTTTGGAAAAGTGTTTATTTCTGTATTTCAACATGATTTGGAGCTTGTTTTTGGAAAAGTGTTAATTTCTGTATTTCAACATGATTTGAAGCTTGTTTTTGAAAAGTGCTTATTTCTGTTTTTCAACATGATTTAGAGCTTGTTTTTGGAAAAGTGTTTATTTCTGTATTTCAATGTTGCAACTTGCAGAAACCAGTCCACAGTGTTCCTAACATCCTGATTCAACAGTACTGAAAAAAAATGAACTTACAGAGTGCATGAAACATGATTTAGAGCTTGTTTATGGAAAAGTGTTTATTTCTGTATTTCAACATGATTTGGAGCTTGTTTTTGGAAAAGTGTTTATTTCTGTATTTCAACATGATTTGGAGCTTGTTTTTGGAAAAGTGTTAATTTCTGTATTTCAACATGATTTGAAGCTTGTTTTTGAAAAGTGCTTATTTCTGTTTTTCAACATGATTTAGAGCTTGTTTTTGGAAAAGTGTTTATTTCTGTATTTCAATGTTGCAACTTGCTGAAAACTGTCCACAGTGTTCCTAACATCCTGATTCAACAGTACTGAAAAAAAAATTAACTTACAGAGTGCATGAAACATGATTTAGAGCTTGTTTATGGAAAAGTGTTTATTTCTGTATTTCAACATGATTTGGAGCTTGTTTTTGAAAAGTGCTTATTTCTGTTTTTCAACATGATTTAGAGCTTGTTTTTGGAAAAGTGTTTATTTCTGTATTTCAATGTTGCAACTTGCTGAAAACTGTCCACAGTGTTCCTAAGATCCTGATTCAACAGTACTGAAAAAAAATTAACTTACAGAGTGCATGAAACATGATTTAGAGCTTGTTTATGGAAAAGTGTTTATTTCTGTATTTCAACATGATTTGGAGCTTGTTTTTGGAAAAGTGTTAATTTCTGTATTTCAACATGATTTGAAGCTTGTTTTTGAAAAGTGCTTATTTCTGTTTTTCAACATGATTTAGAGCTTGTTTTTGGAAAAGTGTTTATTTCTGTATTTCAATGTTGCAACTTGCAGAAACCAGTCCACAGTGTTCCTAACATCCTGATTCAACAGTACTGAAAAAAAATGAACTTACAGAGTGCATGAAACATGATTTAGAGCTTGTTTATGGAAAAGTGTTTATTTCTGTATTTCAACATGATTTGGAGCTTGTTTTTGGAAAAGTGTTTATTTCTGTATTTCAACATGATTTGGAGCTTGTTTTTGGAAAAGGGTTAATTTCTGTATTTCAACATGATTTGAAGCTTGTTTTTGAAAAGTGCTTATTTCTGTTTTTCAACATGATTTAGAGCTTGTTTTTGGAAAAGTGTTTATTTCTGTATTTCAATGTTGCAACTTGCTGAAAACTGTCCACAGTGTTCCTAACATCCTGATTCAACAGTACTGAAAAAAAAATTAACTTACAGAGTGCATGAAACATGATTTAGAGCTTGTTTATGGAAAAGTGTTTATTTCTGTATTTCAACATGATTTGGAGCTTGTTTTTGAAAAGTGCTTATTTCTGTTTTTCAACATGATTTAGAGCTTGTTTTTGGAAAAGTGTTTATTTCTGTATTTCAATGTTGCAACTTGCTGAAAACTGTCCACAGTGTTCCTAAGATCCTGATTCAACAGTACTGAAAAAAAAATTAACTTACAGAGTGCATGAAACATGATTTAGAGCTTGTTTATGGAAAAGTGTTTATTTCTGTATTTCAACATGATTTGGAGCTTGTTTTTGGAAAAGTGTTAATTTCTGTATTTCAACATGATTTGAAGCTTGTTTTTGAAAAGTGCTTATTTCTGTTTTTCAACATGATCTAGAGCTTGTTTTTGGAAAAGTGTTTATTTCTGTATTTCAATGTTGCAACTTGCAGAAACCAGTCCACAGTGTTCCTAACATCCTGATTCAACAGTACTGAAAAAAAATGAACTTACAGAGTGCATGAAACATGATTTAGAGCTTGTTTATGGAAAAGTGTTTATTTCTGTATTTCAACATGATTTGGAGCTTGTTTTTGGAAAAGTGTTTATTTCTGTATTTCAACATGATTTGGAGCTTGTTTTTGGAAAAGGGTTAATTTCTGTATTTCAACATGATTTGAAGCTTGTGTTTGAAAAGTGCTTATTTCTGTTTTTCAACATGATTTAGAGCTTGTTTTTGGAAAAGTGTTTATTTCTGTATTTCAATGTTGCAACTTGCAGAAACCAGTCCACAGTGTTCCTAACATCCTGATTCAACAGTACTGAAAAAAAAATTAACTTACAGAGTGCATGAAACATGATTTAGAGCTTGTTTATGGAAAAGTGTTTATTTCTGTATTTCAACATGATTTGGAGCTTGTTTTTGGAAAAGTGTTTATTTCTGTATTTCAACTTAATTTGGAGCTTGTTTTTGGAAAAGGGTTAATTTCTGTATTTCAACATGATTTGAAGCTTGTTTTTGAAAAGTGCTTATTTCTGTTTTTCAACATGATTTAGAGCTTGTTTTTGGAAAAGTGTTTATTTCTGTATTTCAATGTTGCAACTTGCTGAAAACTGTCCACAGTGTTCCTAACATCCTGATTCAACAGTACTGAAAAAAAATGAACTTACAGAGTGCATGAAACATGATTTAGAGCTTGTTTATGGAAAAGTGTTTATTTCTGTATTTCAACATGATTTGGAGCTTGTTTTTGGAAAAGTGTTTATTTCTGTATTTCAACATGATTTGGAGCTTGTTTTTGGAAAAGTGTTAATTTCTGTATTTCAACATGATTTGAAGCTTGTTTTTGAAAAGTGCTTATTTCTGTTTTTCAACATGATCTAGAGCTTGTTTTTGGAAAAGTGTTTATTTCTGTATTTCAATGTTGCAACTTGCAGAAACCAGTCCACAGTGTTCCTAACATCCTGATTCAACAGTACTGAAAAAAAATGAACTTACAGAGTGCATGAAACATGATTTAGAGCTTGTTTATGGAAAAGTGTTTATTTCTGTATTTCAACATGATTTGGAGCTTGTTTTTGGAAAAGTGTTTATTTCTGTATTTCAACATGATTTGGAGCTTGTTTTTGGAAAAGGGTTAATTTCTGTATTTCAACATGATTTGAAGCTTGTGTTTGAAAAGTGCTTATTTCTGTTTTTCAACATGATTTAGAGCTTGTTTTTGGAAAAGTGTTTATTTCTGTATTTCAATGTTGCAACTTGCAGAAACCAGTCCACAGTGTTCCTAACATCCTGATTCAACAGTACTGAAAAAAAATTAACTTACAGAGTGCATGAAACATGATTTAGAGCTTGTTTATGGAAAAGTGTTTATTTCTGTATTTCAACATGATTTGGAGCTTGTTTTTGGAAAAGTGTTTATTTCTGTATTTCAACATGATTTGGAGCTTGTTTTTGGAAAAGGGTTAATTTCTGTATTTCAACATGATTTGAAGCTTGTTTTTGAAAAGTGCTTATTTCTGTTTTTCAACATGATTTAGAGCTTGTTTTTGGAAAAGTGTTTATTTCTGTATTTCAATGTTGCAACTTGCTGAAAACTGTCCACAGTGTTCCTAACATCCTGATTCAACAGTACTGAAAAAAAATGAACTTACAGAGTGCATGAAACATGATTTAGAGCTTGTTTATGGAAAAGTGTTTATTTCTGTATTTCAACATGATTTGGAGCTTGTTTTTGGAAAAGTGTTTATTTCTGTATTTCAACATGATTTGGAGCTTGTTTTTGGAAAAGGGTTAATTTCTGTATTTCAACATGATTTGAAGCTTGTTTTTGAAAAGTGCTTATTTCTGTTTTTCAACATGATTTAGAGCTTGTTTTTGGAAAAGTGTTTATTTCTGTATTTCAATGTTGCAACTTGCAGAAACCAGTCCACAGTGTTCCTAACATCCTGATTCAACAGTACTGAAAAAAAATTAACTTACAGAGTGCATGAAACATGATTTAGAGCTTGTTTATGGAAAAGTGTTTATTTCTGTATTTCAACATGATTTGGAGCTTGTTTTTGGAAAAGTGTTTATTTCTGTATTTCAACATGATTTGGAGCTTGTTTTTGGAAAAGGGTTAATTTCTGTATTTCAACATGATTTGAAGCTTGTTTTTGAAAAGTGCTTATTTCTGTTTTTCAACATGATTTAGAGCTTGTTTTTGGAAAAGTGTTTATTTCTGTATTTCAATGTTGCAACTTGCTGAAAACTGTCCACAGTGTTCCTAAGATCCTGATTCAACAGTACTGAAAAAAATTAACTTACAGAGTGCATGAAACATGATTTAGAGCTTGTTTATGGAAAAGTGTTTATTTCTGTATTTCAACTTAATTTGGAGCTTGTTTTTGGAAAAGGGTTAATTTCTGTATTTCAACATGATTTGAAGCTTGTTTTTGAAAAGTGCTTATTTCTGTTTTTCAACATGATTTAGAGCTTGTTTTTGGAAAAGTGTTTATTTCTGTATTTCAATGTTGCAACTTGCAGAAACCAGTCCACAGTGTTCCTAACATCCTGATTCAACAGTACTGAAAAAAAATGAACTTACAGAGTGCATGAAACATGATTTAGAGCTTGTTTATGGAAAAGTGTTTATTTCTGTATTTCAACATGATTTGGAGCTTGTTTTTGGAAAAGTGTTTATTTCTGTATTTCAACATCATTTGGAGCTTGTTTTTGGAAAAGGGTTAATTTCTGTATTTCAACATGATTTGAAGCTTGTGTTTGAAAAGTGCTTATTTCTGTTTTTCAACATGATTTAGAGCTTGTTTTTGGAAAAGTGTTTATTTCTGTATTTCAATGTTGCAACTTGCAGAAACCAGTCCACAGTGTTCCTAACATCCTGATTCAACAGTACTGAAAAAAAATTAACTTACAGAGTGCATGAAACATGATTTAGAGCTTGTTTATGGAAAAGTGTTTATTTCTGTATTTCAACATGATTTGGAGCTTGTTTTTGGAAAAGGGTTAATTTCTGTATTTCAACATGATTTGAAGCTTGTTTTTGAAAAGTGCTTATTTCTGTTTTTCAACATGATTTAGAGCTTGTTTTTGGAAAAGTGTTTATTTCTGTATTTCAATGTTGCAACTTGCAGAAACCAGTCCACAGTGTTCCTAACATCCTGATTCAACAGTACTGAAAAAAAATTAACTTACAGAGTGCATGAAACATGATTTAGAGCTTGTTTATGGAAAAGTGTTTATTTCTGTATTTCAACATGATTTGGAGCTTGTTTTTGGAAAAGTGTTTATTTCTGTATTTCAACTTAATTTGGAGCTTGTTTTTGGAAAAGGGTTAATTTCTGTATTTCAACATGATTTGAAGCTTGTTTTTGAAAAGTGCTTATTTCTGTTTTTCAACATGATTTAGAGCTTGTTTTTGGAAAAGTGTTTATTTCTGTATTTCAATGTTGCAACTTGCTGAAAACTGTCCACAGTGTTCCTAACATCCTGATTCAACAGTACTGAAAAAAAATGAACTTACAGAGTGCATGAAACATGATTTAGAGCTTGTTTATGGAAAAGTGTTTATTTCTGTATTTCAACATGATTTGGAGCTTGTTTTTGGAAAAGTGTTTATTTCTGTATTTCAACATGATTTGGAGCTTGTTTTTGGAAAAGGGTTAATTTCTGTATTTCAACATGATTTGAAGCTTGTTTTTGAAAAGTGCTTATTTCTGTTTTTCAACATGATTTAGAGCTTGTTTTTGGAAAAGTGTTTATTTCTGTATTTCAATGTTGCAACTTGCAGAAACCAGTCCACAGTGTTCCTAACATCCTGATTCAACAGTACTGAAAAAAAATTAACTTACAGAGTGCATGAAACATGATTTAGAGCTTGTTTATGGAAAAGTGTTTATTTCTGTATTTCAACATGATTGGGAGCTTGTTTTTGGAAAAGGGTTAATTTCTGTATTTCAACATGATTTGAAGCTTGTGTTTGAAAAGTGCTTATTTCTGTTTTTCAACATGATTTAGAGCTTGTTTTTGGAAAAGTGTTTATTTCTGTATTTCAATGTTGCAACTTGCAGAAACCAGTCCACAGTGTTCCTAACATCCTGATTCAACAGTACTGAAAAAAAATTAACTTACAGAGTGCATGAAACATGATTTAGAGCTTGTTTATGGAAAAGTGTTTATTTCTGTATTTCAACATGATTTGGAGCTTGTTTTTGGAAAAGTGTTTATTTCTGTATTTCAACTTAATTTGGAGCTTGTTTTTGGAAAAGGGTTAATTTCTGTATTTCAACATGATTTGAAGCTTGTTTTTGAAAAGTGCTTATTTCTGTTTTTCAACATGATTTAGAGCTTGTTTTTGGAAAAGTGTTTATTTCTGTATTTCAATGTTGCAACTTGCTGAAAACTGTCCACAGTGTTCCTAACATCCTGATTCAACAGTACTGAAAAAAAATGAACTTACAGAGTGCATGAAACATGATTTAGAGCTTGTTTATGGAAAAGTGTTTATTTCTGTATTTCAACATGATTTGGAGCTTGTTTTTGGAAAAGTGTTTATTTCTGTATTTCAACATGATTTGGAGCTTGTTTTTGGAAAAGTGTTAATTTCTGTATTTCAACATGATTTGAAGCTTGTTTTTGAAAAGTGCTTATTTCTGTTTTTCAACATGATTTAGAGCTTGTTTTTGGAAAAGTGTTTATTTCTGTATTTCAATGTTGCAACTTGCTGAAAACTGTCCACAGTGTTCCTAACATCCTGATTCAACAGTACTGAAAAAAAATGAACTTACAGAGTGCATGAAACATGATTTAGAGCTTGTTTATGGAAAAGTGTTTATTTCTGTATTTCAACATGATTTGGAGCTTGTTTTTGGAAAAGTGTTTATTTCTGTATTTCAACATGATTTGGAGCTTGTTTTTGGAAAAGGGTTAATTTCTGTATTTCAACATGATTTGAAGCTTGTTTTTGAAAAGTGCTTATTTCTGTTTTTCAACATGATTTAGAGCTTGTTTTTGGAAAAGTGTTTATTTCTGTATTTCAATGTTGCAACTTGCAGAAACCAGTCCACAGTGTTCCTAACATCCTGATTCAACAGTACTGAAAAAAAATGAACTTACAGAGTGCATGAAACATGATTTAGAGCTTGTTTATGGAAAAGTGTTTATTTCTGTATTTCAACATGATTTGGAGCTTGTTTTTGGAAAAGTGTTTATTTCTGTATTTCAACATGATTTGGAGCTTGTTTTTGGAAAAGGGTTAATTTCTGTATTTCAACATGATTTGAAGCTTGTTTTTGAAAAGTGCTTATTTCTGTTTTTCAACATGATTTAGAGCTTGTTTTTGGAAAAGTGTTTATTTCTGTATTTCAATGTTGCAACTTGCTGAAAACTGTCCACAGTGTTCCTAACATCCTGATTCAACAGTACTGAAAAAAAAATGAACTTACAGAGTGCATGAAACATGATTTAGAGCTTGTTTATGGAAAAGTGTTTATTTCTGTATTTCAACATGATTTGAAGCTTGTTTTTGAAAAGTGCTTATTTCTGTTTTTCAACATGATCTAGAGCTTGTTTTTGGAAAAGTGTTTATTTCTGTATTTCAATGTTGCAACTTGCAGAAACCAGTCCACAGTGTTCCTAACATCCTGATTCAACAGTACTGAAAAAAAATGAACTTACAGAGTGCATGAAACATGATTTAGAGCTTGTTTATGGAAAAGTGTTTATTTCTGTATTTCAACATGATTTGGAGCTTGTTTTTGGAAAAGTGTTTATTTCTGTATTTCAACATGATTTGGAGCTTGTTTTTGGAAAAGGGTTAATTTCTGTATTTCAACATGATTTGAAGCTTGTTTTTGAAAAGTGCTTATTTCTGTTTTTCAACATGATTTAGAGCTTGTTTTTGGAAAAGTGTTTATTTCTGTATTTCAATGTTGCAACTTGCAGAAACCAGTCCACAGTGTTCCTAACATCCTGATTCAACAGTACTGAAAAAAAATTAACTTACAGAGTGCATGAAACATGATTTAGAGCTTGTTTATGGAAAAGTGTTTATTTCTGTATTTCAACATGATTTGGAGCTTGTTTTTGGAAAAGTGTTTATTTCTGTATTTCAACATGATTTGGAGCTTGTTTTTGGAAAAGGGTTAATTTCTGTATTTCAACATGATTTGAAGCTTGTTTTTGAAAAGTGCTTATTTCTGTTTTTCAACATGATTTAGAGCTTGTTTTTGGAAAAGTGTTTATTTCTGTATTTCAATGTTGCAACTTGCTGAAAACTGTCCACAGTGTTCCTAACATCCTGATTCAACAGTACTGAAAAAAAATTAACTTACAGAGTGCATGAAACATGATTTAGAGCTTGTTTATGGAAAAGTGTTTATTTCTGTATTTCAACATGATTTGGAGCTTGTTTTTGGAAAAGTGTTTATTTCTGTATTTCAACATGATTTGGAGCTTGTTTTTGGAAAAGTGTTAATTTCTGTATTTCAACATGATTTGAAGCTTGTTTTTGAAAAGTGCTTATTTCTGTTTTTCAACATGATTTAGAGCTTGTTTTTGGAAAAGTGTTTATTTCTGTATTTCAATGTTGCAACTTGCTGAAAACTGTCCACAGTGTTCCTAAGATCCTGATTCAACAGTACTGAAAAAAAAATTAACTTACAGAGTGCATGAAACATGATTTAGAGCTTGTTTATGGAAAATTGTTTATTTCTGTATTTCAACATGATTTGGAGCTTGTTTTTGGAAAAGTGTTAATTTCTGTATTTCAACATGATTTGAAGCTTGTTTTTGAAAAGTGCTTATTTCTGTTTTTCAACATGATTTAGAGCTTGTTTTTGGAAAAGTGTTTATTTCTGTATTTCAATGTTGCAACTTGCAGAAACCAGTCCACAGTGTTCCTAACATCCTGATTCAACAGTACTGAAAAAAAATGAACTTACAGAGTGCATGAAACATGATTTAGAGCTTGTTTATGGAAAAGTGTTTATTTCTGTATTTCAACATGATTTGGAGCTTGTTTTTGGAAAAGTGTTTATTTCTGTATTTCAACATGATTTGGAGCTTGTTTTTGGAAAAGGGTTAATTTCTGTATTTCAACATGATTTGAAGCTTGTTTTTGAAAAGTGCTTATTTCTGTTTTTCAACATGATTTAGAGCTTGTTTTTGGAAAAGTGTTTATTTCTGTATTTCAATGTTGCAACTTGCAGAAACCAGTCCACAGTGTTCCTAACATCCTGATTCAACAGTACTGAAAAAAAATGAACTTACAGAGTGCATGAAACATGATTTAGAGCTTGTTTATGGAAAAGTGTTTATTTCTGTATTTCAACATGATTTGGAGCTTGTTTTTGGAAAAGTGTTTATTTCTGTATTTCAACATGATTTGGAGCTTGTTTTTGGAAAAGGGTTAATTTCTGTATTTCAACATGATTTGAAGCTTGTTTTTGAAAAGTGCTTATTTCTGTTTTTCAACATGATTTAGAGCTTGTTTTTGGAAAAGTGTTTATTTCTGTATTTCAATGTTGCAACTTGCTGAAAACTGTCCACAGTGTTCCTAACATCCTGATTCAACAGTACTGAAAAAAAATTAACTTACAGAGTGCATGAAACATGATTTAGAGCTTGTTTATGGAAAATTGTTTATTTCTGTATTTCAACATGATTTGGAGCTTGTTTTTGAAAAGTGCTTATTTCTGTTTTTCAACATGATTTAGAGCTTGTTTTTGGAAAAGTGTTTATTTCTGTATTTCAATGTTGCAACTTGCTGAAAACTGTCCACAGTGTTCCTAAGATCCTGATTCAACAGTACTGAAAAAAAAATTAACTTACAGAGTGCATGAAACATGATTTAGAGCTTGTTTATGGAAAAGTGTTTATTTCTGTATTTCAACATGATTTGGAGCTTGTTTTTGGAAAAGTGTTAATTTCTGTATTTCAACATGATTTGAAGCTTGTTTTTGAAAAGTGCTTATTTCTGTTTTTCAACATGATTTAGAGCTTGTTTTTGGAAAAGTGTTTATTTCTGTATTTCAATGTTGCAACTTGCAGAAACCAGTCCACAGTGTTCCTAACATCCTGATTCAACAGTACTGAAAAAAAATGAACTTACAGAGTGCATGAAACATGATTTAGAGCTTGTTTATGGAAAAGTGTTTATTTCTGTATTTCAACATGATTTGGAGCTTGTTTTTGGAAAAGTGTTTATTTCTGTATTTCAACATGATTTGGAGCTTGTTTTTGGAAAAGGGTTAATTTCTGTATTTCAACATGATTTGAAGCTTGTTTTTGAAAAGTGCTTATTTCTGTTTTTCAACATGATTTAGAGCTTGTTTTTGGAAAAGTGTTTATTTCTGTATTTCAATGTTGCAACTTGCTGAAAACTGTCCACAGTGTTCCTAACATCCTGATTCAACAGTACTGAAAAAAAATGAACTTACAGAGTGCATGAAACATGATTTAGAGCTTGTTTATGGAAAAGTGTTTATTTCTGTATTTCAACATGATTTGGAGCTTGTTTTTGGAAAAGTGTTTATTTCTGTATTTCAACATGATTTGGAGCTTGTTTTTGGAAAAGGGTTAATTTCTGTATTTCAACATGATTTGAAGCTTGTTTTTGAAAAGTGCTTATTTCTGTTTTTCAACATGATTTAGAGCTTGTTTTTGGAAAAGTGTTTATTTCTGTATTTCAATGTTGCAACTTGCTGAAAACTGTCCACAGTGTTCCTAACATCCTGATTCAACAGTACTGAAAAAAAATGAACTTACAGAGTGCATGAAACATGATTTAGAGCTTGTTTATGGAAAAGTGTTTATTTCTGTATTTCAACATGATTTGGAGCTTGTTTTTGGAAAAGTGTTTATTTCTGTATTTCAACATGATTTGGAGCTTGTTTTTGGAAAAGTGTTAATTTCTGTATTTCAACATGATTTGAAGCTTGTTTTTGAAAAGTGCTTATTTCTGTTTTTCAACATGATTTAGAGCTTGTTTTTGGAAAAGTGTTTATTTCTGTATTTCAATGTTGCAACTTGCAGAAACCAGTCCACAGTGTTCCTAACATCCTGATTCAACAGTACTGAAAAAAAATGAACTTACAGAGTGCATGAAACATGATTTAGAGCTTGTTTATGGAAAAGTGTTTATTTCTGTATTTCAACATGATTTGGAGCTTGTTTTTGGAAAAGTGTTTATTTCTGTATTTCAACATGATTTGGAGCTTGTTTTTGGAAAAGGGTTAATTTCTGTATTTCAACATGATTTGAAGCTTGTTTTTGAAAAGTGCTTATTTCTGTTTTTCAACATGATTTAGAGCTTGTTTTTGGAAAAGTGTTTATTTCTGTATTTCAATGTTGCAACTTGCTGAAAACTGTCCACAGTGTTCCTAACATCCTGATTCAACAGTACTGAAAAAAAATGAACTTACAGAGTGCATGAAACATGATTTAGAGCTTGTTTATGGAAAAGTGTTTATTTCTGTATTTCAACATGATTTGGAGCTTGTTTTTGGAAAAGTGTTTATTTCTGTATTTCAACATGATTTGGAGCTTGTTTTTGGAAAAGGGTTAATTTCTGTATTTCAACATGATTTGAAGCTTGTTTTTGAAAAGTGCTTATTTCTGTTTTTCAACATGATTTAGAGCTTGTTTTTGGAAAAGTGTTTATTTCTGTATTTCAATGTTGCAACTTGCAGAAACCAGTCCACAGTGTTCCTAACATCCTGATTCAACAGTACTGAAAAAAAATGAACTTACAGAGTGCATGAAACATGATTTAGAGCTTGTTTATGGAAAAGTGTTTATTTCTGTATTTCAACATGATTTGGAGCTTGTTTTTGGAAAAGTGTTTATTTCTGTATTTCAACATGATTTGGAGCTTGTTTTTGGAAAAGGGTTAATTTCTGTATTTCAACATGATTTGAAGCTTGTTTTTGAAAAGTGCTTATTTCTGTTTTTCAACATGATTTAGAGCTTGTTTTTGGAAAAGTGTTTATTTCTGTATTTCAATGTTGCAACTTGCAGAAACCAGTCCACAGTGTTCCTAACATCCTGATTCAACAGTACTGAAAAAAAATTAACTTACAGAGTGCATGAAACATGATTTAGAGCTTGTTTATGGAAAAGTGTTTATTTCTGTATTTCAACATGATTTGGAGCTTGTTTTTGGAAAAGTGTTTATTTCTGTATTTCAACATGATTTGGAGCTTGTTTTTGGAAAAGGGTTAATTTCTGTATTTCAACATGATTTGAAGCTTGTTTTTGAAAAGTGCTTATTTCTGTTTTTCAACATGATTTAGAGCTTGTTTTTGGAAAAGTGTTTATTTCTGTATTTCAATGTTGCAACTTGCTGAAAACTGTCCACAGTGTTCCTAACATCCTGATTCAACAGTACTGAAAAAAAATGAACTTACAGAGTGCATGAAACATGATTTAGAGCTTGTTTATGGAAAAGTGTTTATTTCTGTATTTCAACATGATTTGAAGCTTGTTTTTGAAAAGTGCTTATTTCTGTTTTTCAACATGATCTAGAGCTTGTTTTTGGAAAAGTGTTTATTTCTGTATTTCAATGTTGCAACTTGCAGAAACCAGTCCACAGTGTTCCTAACATCCTGATTCAACAGTACTGAAAAAAAATGAACTTACAGAGTGCATGAAACATGATTTAGAGCTTGTTTATGGAAAAGTGTTTATTTCTGTATTTCAACATGATTTGGAGCTTGTTTTTGGAAAAGTGTTTATTTCTGTATTTCAACATGATTTGGAGCTTGTTTTTGGAAAAGGGTTAATTTCTGTATTTCAACATGATTTGAAGCTTGTTTTTGAAAAGTGCTTATTTCTGTTTTTCAACATGATTTAGAGCTTGTTTTTGGAAAAGTGTTTATTTCTGTATTTCAATGTTGCAACTTGCAGAAACCAGTCCACAGTGTTCCTAACATCCTGATTCAACAGTACTGAAAAAAAATTAACTTACAGAGTGCATGAAACATGATTTAGAGCTTGTTTATGGAAAAGTGTTTATTTCTGTATTTCAACATGATTTGGAGCTTGTTTTTGGAAAAGTGTTAATTTCTGTATTTCAACATGATTTGAAGCTTGTTTTTGAAAAGTGCTTATTTCTGTTTTTCAACATGATTTAGAGCTTGTTTTTGGAAAAGTGTTTATTTCTGTATTTCAATGTTGCAACTTGCAGAAACCAGTCCACAGTGTTCCTAACATCCTGATTCAACAGTACTGAAAAAAAATTAACTTACAGAGTGCATGAAACATGATTTAGAGCTTGTTTATGGAAAAGTGTTTATTTCTGTATTTCAACATGATTTGGAGCTTGTTTTTGGAAAAGTGTTTATTTCTGTATTTCAACTTAATTTGGAGCTTGTTTTTGGAAAAGGGTTAATTTCTGTATTTCAACATGATTTGAAGCTTGTTTTTGAAAAGTGCTTATTTCTGTTTTTCAACATGATTTAGAGCTTGTTTTTGGAAAAGTGTTTATTTCTGTATTTCAATGTTGCAACTTGCTGAAAACTGTCCACAGTGTTCCTAACATCCTGATTCAACAGTACTGAAAAAAAATGAACTTACAGAGTGCATGAAACATGATTTAGAGCTTGTTTATGGAAAAGTGTTTATTTCTGTATTTCAACATGATTTGGAGCTTGTTTTTGGAAAAGTGTTTATTTCTGTATTTCAACATGATTTGGAGCTTGTTTTTGGAAAAGTGTTAATTTCTGTATTTCAACATGATTTGAAGCTTGTTTTTGAAAAGTGCTTATTTCTGTTTTTCAACATGATTTAGAGCTTGTTTTTGGAAAAGTGTTTATTTCTGTATTTCAATGTTGCAACTTGCTGAAAACTGTCCACAGTGTTCCTAACATCCTGATTCAACAGTACTGAAAAAAAATTAACTTACAGAGTGCATGAAACATGATTTAGAGCTTGTTTATGGAAAAGTGTTTATTTCTGTATTTCAACATGATTTGGAGCTTGTTTTTGGAAAAGTGTTAATTTCTGTATTTCAACATGATTTGAAGCTTGTTTTTGAAAAGTGCTTATTTCTGTTTTTCAACATGATTTAGAGCTTGTTTTTGGAAAAGTGTTTATTTCTGTATTTCAATGTTGCAACTTGCAGAAACCAGTCCACAGTGTTCCTAACATCCTGATTCAACAGTACTGAAAAAAAATTAACTTACAGAGTGCATGAAACATGATTTAGAGCTTGTTTATGGAAAAGTGTTTATTTCTGTATTTCAACATGATTTGGAGCTTGTTTTTGGAAAAGTGTTTATTTCTGTATTTCAACATGATTTGGAGCTTGTTTTTGGAAAAGGGTTAATTTCTGTAT